>NC_069505.1:508346948-508435332 GCF_027579735.1 Bombina bombina | reverse complement strand
TTGAACGCTTAGTCTTAGCCAAAAGGTTTTTTTGTTTTTTTTTGAGAGGGTGATTGATACTCTCATTCAAGCCAGAAGGCCGGTCACTCGTCACATCTATCATAAGGTGTGGAGGACCTACTTACTCTGGTGTGAATCTCGTGGATATTCCTGTCATAAGGTCAGGGTATCGAGAATTCTTTCCTTCCTCCAGGACGGTCTAGAGAAGGGACTTGCCACCAGTTCCTTAAGGGGACAGATTTCTGCTCTATTGGTGCTGTTGCACAAGAAGCTCGCTGAGCTCCCTGATATTCAGTCTTTTGTTCAGGCTCTGTCCAGGATCAGGCCTGTGTTTAGACATTCTGCTCCTCTTTGGAGTTTGAATTCGGTTCTGAAGGTTTTGCAGGGGCCTCCGTTCGAGCCTATGCATTTTCTTGACATTAAGACTGTCTTGGAAGGTTCTTTTTCTACTGGCCATTGCTTCGGCGTGCAGAGTGTCTGAATTAGCAGCCTTGCAATGTTTTTTTCTTTCATGTAATTAGCAAGAGTCCATGAGCTAGTGATGTATGGGATATACATTCCTACCAGGAGGGGCAAAGTTTCCCAAACCTCAAAATGCCTATAAATACACCCCTCACCACACCCACAAATCAGTTTTACAAACTTTCCCTCCTATGGAGGTGGTGAAGTAAGTTTGTGCTAGATTCTACGTTGATATGCGCTCCGCAGCAGGTTGGAGCCCGGTTTTCCTCTCAGCGTGCAGTGAATGTCAGAGGGATGTGAGGAGAGTATTGCCTATTTGAATTCAATGATCTCCTTCTACGGGGTCTATTTCATAGGTTCTCTGTTATCGGTCGTAGAGATTAATCTCTTACCTCCCTTTTCAGATCGACGATATACTCTTATATATACCATTACCTCTGCTGATTCTCGTTTCAGTACTGGTTTGGCTTTCTACTACATGTAGATGAGTGTCCTGGGGTAAGTAAGTCTTATTTTCTGTGACACTGTAAGCTATGGTTGGGCACTTTTATATAAAGTTCTAAATATATGTATTCAAACATTTATTTGCCTTGACTCAGGATGTTCAACGTTCCTTATTTCTTCTGTTAAGTGTGATCAGTCCACGGGTCATCATTACTTGTGGGATATTATCTGCTCCCCTACAGGAAGTGCAAGAGGATTCACCCAGCAGAGTTGCTATATAGCTCCTCCCCTCTACGTCACCCCCAGTCATTCTCTTGCACCCAGCAACTAGATAGGTCGTGTGAGAGGACTATGGTGATTATACTTAGTTTTATATCTTCAATCAAAAGTTTGTTATTTTAAAAGAACACCGGAGTGTGTTATTACCTCTCTGGCAGAGTTTGAGGAAGAATCTACCAGAGTTTTGCTATGATTTTAGCCGGAGTAGTTAAGATCATATTGCTGTTTCTCGGCCATCTGAGGAGAGGTAAACTTCAGATCAGGGGACAGCGGGCAGATGAATCTGCATAGAGGTATGTAGCAGTTTTTATTTTCTGACAATGGAATTGATGAGAAAATCCTGCCATACCGATATAATGTCATGTATGTATACTTTACACTTCAGTATTCTGGGAGAATGGTAATTCACTAGAATTACACTGTAAGAAAGACATAAAGCTGTTTAATAACTAGAGATTATGTTTAATGTTTTTGCTGGAATGTAAAATCGTTTTCATTTACTGAGGTACTGAGTGAATAAATGTTTGGGCACTATTTTTCCACTTGGCAGTTGCTTAAATCTGTTTTTTCTGTCAGTTTCTGTTCTCCCTCACTGCTGTGTGTGTGGGGGAGGGGCGCTTTTACTATGCATCAAATATTTTCTCTCAGCAGAGCTGTGAGAATTATAGTTTGACTGAGATAAAAACGTTTATTCTGTAATTTGTTTCCTGCTTTCAGAAATTGTTATCTTTGCTAATGGGATTAAACCTTTGCTAAAGTTGTGTTGTTTAATTGCTGAGGGGAACAATCCTTTGCTAAAACTGTATATTCTGACAAAGATTGATGCTATAACTTAATTATTTTAACTGTTATAATTTTTTTCTGTGCTTCTTAAAGGCACAGTTCGTTTTCATATTATTTGTAAATTACTTTGAAAAGTATTTTCAAGTTGCTGTTTATTTGCTAGTGTGTTAAACATGTCTGATTCAGAGGAATATCTCTGTGCTATATGTGTTAATGCCAAAGTGGAGCCCAATAGAAATTTATGTACTAAATGTATTGATGCTATTTTAAAAAACAGTCAATCTGTACAAATTGAACATATTTCACCAAACAACGAGGGGAGAGTTATGCCGACTAACTCGCCTCACGTGTCAGTACCCGCATCTCCCGCTCAGGAGGTGCGTGATATTGTAGCGCCGAGTACATCTGGGCGGCCATTACAAATCACATTACAAGATATGGCTACTGTTATGACTGAAGTTTTGGCTAAACTACCAGAACTAAGAGGTAAACGTGATCACTCTGGGGTGAGAACAGAGTGCGCTGATAATGCAAGGGCCATGTCTGATACTGCGTCACAGTTTGCAGAACGTGAAGACGGAGAGCTTCATTCTGTGGGTGAGGGTTCTGATCCAAATAAACTGGACTCAGACATTTCAAATTTTAAATTTAAGCTTGAGAACCTCCGTGTGTTACTAGGGGAGGTATTAGCGGCTCTGAATGATTGTAACACAGTTGCAATCCCAGAGAAAATGTGTAGGTTGGATAAATATTTTGCGGGTACCGACGAGTACTGACGTTTTTCCTATACCTAAGAGACTTACTGACATTGTTACTAAGGAGTGGGATAGACCCGGTGTGCCTTTCTCACCCCCTCCTATATTCAGAAAGATGTTTCCAATAGACGCCGCCACACTGGACTTATGGCAAATGGTCCCTAAGGTGGAGGGAGCAGTTTCTACTTTAGCTAAGCGTACCACTATCCCAGTGGAGGATAGCTGTGCTTTTTCAGATCCAATGGATAAAAAATTAGAGGGTTACCTTAAGAAAATGTTTGTTCAACAAGGGTTTATATTGCAACCTCTTGCATGTATTGCGCCTGTCACGGCTGCAGCAGCATTTTGGTTTGAGTCTCTGGAAGAGACACTTCAATCATCCACACTAGATGACATCACACACAAACTTAAATTCCTTAAGTTAGCTAATTCATTTATTTCAGATGCCGTAGTACATTTAACTAAACTTGCGGCTAAAAATTCAGGATTCGCCATTCAGGCACGCAGAGCTCTGTGGCTGAAATCCTGGTCAGCTGATGTTACGTCTAAATCTAAATTGCTTAATATTCCTTTCAAAGGGCAGACCTTATTCGGGCCCGGCTTGAAAGAGATTATTGCTGACATTACAGGAGGTAAAGGTCATGCCCTGCCTCAGGACAAGGCCAAAGCCAAGGCTAGACAGTCCAATTTTCGTTCCTTTCGTAATTTCAAAGCAGGAGCAGCATCAACTTCCTCTGCACCAAAACAGGAAGGAGCTGTTGCTCGCTACAGACAAGGCTGGAAACCTAACCAGTCCTGGAACAGGGGCAAACAGGCCAGAAAACCTGCTGCTGCCCCTAAGACAGCATGAATTGAGGGCCCCCGATCCGGGACCGGATCTAGTGGGGGGTAGACTTTCCCTCTTCGCCCAGGCTTGGGCAAGAGATGTTCAGGATCCCTGGGCGTTAGAGATCATATCTCAGGGATACCTTCTGGACTTCAAATCCTCTCCCCCAAGAGGGAGATTTCATCTGTCAAGGTTGTCAACAAACCTAACAAAGAAGGAAGCGTTTCTACGCTGCGTACAAGATCTTTTATTAATGGGAGTGATCCATCCAGTTCCGCGGTTGGAACTAGGACAAGGGTTTTACTCAAATCTGTTTGTAGTTCCCAAAAAAGAGGGAACCTTCAGGCCAATCTTGGATTTAAAGATCCTAAACAAATTCCTAAGAGTTCCATCGTTCAAGATGGAAACTATTCGAACATTTTTGCCCATGATCCAAGAGGGTCAGTACATGACCACAGTGGATTTAAAGGATGCTTACCTTCACATACCGATTCACAAAAGCCATTACCGGTATCTAAGGTTTGCCTTTTTAGACAGGCATTACCAGTTTGTAGCTCTTCCATTCGGACTGGCTACGGCTCCAAGAATCTTCACAAAGGTTCTGGGCACTCTTCTGGCGGTACTAAGACCGCAAGGAATTTCAGTAGCTCCGTACTTAGACGACATACTGATACAAGCTTCAAGCCTTCAAACTGCCAAATCTCATACAGAGATAGTACTGGCATTTCTAAGGTCGCATGGATGGAAAGTGAACGAAAAGAAAAGTTCTCTCTTTCCACTCACAAGAGTTCCCTTCCTGGGGACTCTGATAGATTCTGTAGAAATGAAGATTTACCTAACAGAGGACAGGTTAACAAAACTTCAAAGTGCATGCCGTGTCCTTCATTCTATTCAACACCCGTCAGTAGCTCAATGCATGGAGGTAATCGGACTAATGGTAGCAGCAATGGACATAGTTCCTTTTGCACGCCTACATCTCAGACCACTGCAACTGTGCATGCTAAGTCAGTGGAATGGGGATTACTCAGATTTGTCCCCCACTCTAAATCTGAATCAAGAGACCAGAAATTCTCTTCTATGGTGGCTTTATCGGCCACATCTGGCCAGGGGAATGCCATTCAGCAGGCCAGACTGGTCAATTGTAACAACAGACGCCAGCCTACTAGGTTGGGGCGCTGTCTGGAATTCTCTGAAGGCTCAGGGACTATGGAATCAGGAGGAGAGTCTTCTTCCAATAAACATTCTGGAATTGAGAGCAGTCCTCAATGCTCTTCTGGCTTGACCCCAGTTAACAACTCGGGGGTTCATCAGGTTCCAGTCGGACAACATCACGACTGTAGCTTATATCAACCATCAGGGAGGGACAAGAAGCTCCCTAGCAATGATGGAAGTATCGAAGATAATTCGCTGGGCAGAGTCTCACTCTTGCCACCTGTCTGCAATCCACATCCCGGGAGTGGAGAACTGGGAGGCGGATTTCTTAAGTCGTCAGACTTTTCATCCGGGGGAGTGGGAACTTCATCCAGAGGTCTTTGCCCAAATACTTCGACGTTGGGGCAAACCAGAGATAGATCTCATGGCGTCTCGACAGAACGCCAAGCTTCCGCGCTACGGGTCCAGATCCAGGGATCCGGGAGCGGTCCTGATAGATGCCTTGACAGCACCATGGACCTTCAGGATGGCTTATGTGTTTCCACCTTTCCCGATGCTTCCTCGATTGATTGCCAGAATCAAACAGGAGAAAGCATCAGTGATTCTAATAGCGCCTGCATGGCCACGCAGGACTTGGTATACAGATCTGGTGGACATGTCATTCTGTCCACCTTGGTCGTTACCTCTGAAACAGGACCTTCTGATTCAGGGTCCTTTCAAACATCAAAATCTAACTTCTCTGAAGCTGACTGCTTGGAAATTGAACGCTTGATCTTATCAAAGCGTGGTTTTTCTGAGTCAGTTATTGATACCTTAATACAGGCTAGGAAGCCTGTTACCAGAAAGATTTACCATAAAATATGGCGTAAATACCTATATTGGTGCGAATCCAAAGGTTACTCTTGGAGTAAGGTTAGGATTCCTAGGATATTGTCTTTTCTACAAGAAGGTTTAGAAAAGGGGTTATCCGCTAGTTCCTTAAAGGGACAGATCTCAGCTCTGTCCATTCTGTTACACAAGCGTCTGTCAGAAGTTCCAGACGTTCAGGCTTTTTGTCAGGCTTTGGCCAGGATTAAACCTGTGTTTAAAGCTGTGGCTCCACCATGGAGTTTAAACCTTGTTCTTAACGTTTTACAGGGTGTTCCGTTTGAACCCCTTCATTCCATTGTTATAAAGTTGTTATCTTGGAAAGTTCTATTTTTAATGGCTATTTCCTCGGCTCGAAGAGTCTCTGAGTTATCAGCCTTACATTGTGATTCTCCTTATTTGATTTTTCACTCGGATAAGGTAGTTCTGCGTACTAAACCTGGGTTCTTACCTAAGGTAGTCACTAACAGGAATATCAATCAGGAGATTGTTGTTCCATCCTTGTGCCCAAATCCTTCTTCGAGGAAGGAACGTCTTTTGCACAATCTGGATGTAGTTCGTGCCCTTAAATTTTATTTACAGGCAACTAAAGATTTTCGACAAACGTCTTCCCTGTTTGTCGTTTACTCTGGTCAGAGGAGAGGTCAAAAAGCTTCTGCTACCTCTCTCTCTTTTTGGCTTCGTAGCATAATTCGTTTAGCTTATGAGACTGCTGGACAGCAGCCTCCTGAAAGAATTACAGCTTATTCCACTAGAGCTGTGGCTTCCACTTGGGCCTTTAAGAATGAGGCCTCTGTTGAACAGATTTGCAAGGCTGCAACTTGGTCTTCGCTTCATACTTTTTCCAAATTTTACAAATTTGACACTTTTGCTTCCTCGGAGGCTATTTTTGGGAGAAAGGTTCTTCAGGCAGTGGTTCCTTCTGTATAAAGAGCCTGCCTATCCCTCCCGTCATCCGTGTACTTTTGCTTTGGTATTGGTATCCCACAAGTAATGATGACCCGTGGACTGATCACACTTAACAGAAGAAAACATAATTTATGCTTACCTGATAAATTCCTTTCTTCTGTAGTGTGATCAGTCCACGGCCCGCCCTGTTTTTTAAGGCAGGTAAATATTTTTTAAATTATACTCCAGTCACCACTACACCCTTGGCTTCTCCTTTCTCGTTGGTCCTTGGTCGAATGACTGGAGGTGACGTAGAGGGGAGGAGCTATATAGCAACTCTGCTGGGTGAATCCTCTTGCACTTCCTGTAGGGGAGCAGATAATATCCCACAAGTAATGATGACCCGTGGACTGATCACACTACAGAAGAAAGGAATTTATCAGGTAAGCATAAATTATGTTTTCAGACAGTCAGTTTCATATTTGGGATAATGCATATGAATAAATCAATTTTTTTCTTACCTTAAAATTTGACTTCTTTTCCCTGTGGGCTGTTAGGCTCGCGGGGGCTGAAAATGCTTCATTTTATTGCGTCATTCTTGGCGCTGACTTTTTTGGCGCAAATTTTTTTTTCGGTTTCCGGCATCATACGTGTCGCCGGAAGTTGCGTCATTTTTGACGTTTTTTGCGCCAAGTGTCGGCGTTCCGGATGTGGCGTCATTTTTGGCGCCAAAAGCATTTAGGCGCCAAATAATGTGGGCGTCTTTTTTGGCGCTAAAAAAATATGGGCGTCATTTTTGTCTCCACATTATTTAAGTCTCATTATTTATTGCTTCTGGTTGCTGGAAGCTTGTTCACTGGCATTTTTTCCCATTCCTGAAACTGTCATTTAAGGAATTTGATCAATTTTGCTTTATATGTTGTTTTTTCTATTACATATTGCAAGATGTCCCAGATTGACACTGAGTCAGAAGATACTGCTGGAAAGACGCTGCCTGGTGCTGGATCTACCAAAGTTAAGTGTATCTGTTGTAAACTTGTGGTATCTGTTCCTCCAGCTGTTGTTTGTAATGAATGTCATGACAAACTTGTTAATGCAGATAATATTTCCTTTAGTAATGTTACATTACCTGTTGCGGTTCCGTCAACATCTAATACTCAGAGTGTTCCTGTTAACATAAGAGATTTTGTTTCTAAATCCATTAAGAAGGCTATGTCTGTTATTCCCCCTTCTAGTAAACGTAAACGGTCTTTTAAAACTTCTCATTTTTCAGATGAATTTTTAAATGAACATCATCATTCTGATTCTAATAGTGGTTCCTCTGGTTCAGAGGATTCTGTTTCAGAGGTTGATGCTGATAAATCCTCATATTTATTCAAAATGGAATTTATTCGTTCTTTACTTAAAGAGGTCTTAATTGCATTAGAAATAGAGGATTCTGGTCCTCTTGATACTAAATCTAAACGTTTAAATAAGGTTTTTAAATCTCCTGCTATATCTTTAGTGGATGTTGCTGCAGCTTCAACTTTTTGGTTAGAAGCTTTAGCGCAACAAGTAACAGATCGTAATTCTCATAGCATTGTTAATCTTCTTCAACATGCTAATAACTTTATTTGTGATGCCATCTTTGATATCATTAGAGTTGATGTCAGGTATATGTCTCTAGCTATTTTAGCTAGAAGAGCTTTATGGCTTAAAACTTGGAATGCTGATATGTCTTCTAAGTCAACTTTGCTTTCCCTTTCTTTCCAGGGTAATAAATTATTTGGTTCTCAGTTGATTCTATTATCTCAACTGTTACTGGAGAGAAAGGAACTTTTTTACCACAGGATAAAAAATCTAAGGGTAAATTTAGGTCTAATAATCATTTTCGTTCCTTTCGTCACAATAAGGAACAAAAGCCTGATCCTTCACCCACAGGAGCGGTGTCAGTTTGGAAACCATCTCCAGTCTGGAATAAATCCAAGCCTTTTAGAAAACCTAAGTCAGCTCCCAAGTCCACATGAAGGTGCGGCCCTCATTCCAGCTCAGCTGGTAGGGGGCAGATTACGATTTTTCAAAGAAATTTGGATCAAATCAATTCACAATCTTTGGATTCAAAACATTGTTTCAGAAGGGTACAGAATTGGCTTCAAAATAAGGCCTCCTGCAAAGAGATTTTTTCTTTTCCGTGTCCCAGTAATAAATCCAGCGAAGGCTCAAGCATTTCTGAAATGTGTTTCAGATCTAGAGTTGGCTGGAGTAATTATGCCAGTTCCAGTTCTGGAACAGGGGCTGGGGTTTTATTCAAATCTCTTCATTGTACCAAAGAAGGAGAATTCCTTCAGACCAGTTCTGGATCTAAAAATATTGAATCGTTATGTAAGGATACCAACATTCAAAATGGTAACTATAAGGACTATCCTGCCTTTTGTTCAGCAAGGGCATTATATGTCCACAATAGATTTACAGGATGCATATCTGCATATTCCGATTCATCCAGATCACTTTCAGTTTCTGAGATTCTCTTTCCTAGACAAGCATTACCAGTTTGTGGCTCTGCCGTTTGGCCTAGCAACAGCTCCAAGAATTTTTACAAAGGTTCTCGGTGCCCTTCTGTCTGTAATCAGAGAACAGGGTATTGTGGTATTTCCTTATTTGGACGATATCTTGGTACTTGCTCAGTCTTCACATTTAGCAGAATCTCATACGTATCGACTTGTGTTGTTTCTTCAAGATCATGGTTGGAGGATCAATTTACCAAAAAGTTCATTGATTCCTCAGACAAGGGTAACCTTTTTAGGTTTCCAGATAGATTCAGCGTCCTTGACTCTGTCTCTGACAGACAAGAGACGTCAAAAATTGATCTCAGCTTGTCGAAACCTTCAATCACAATCATTCCCTTTGGTAGCCTTATGCATGGAAATTCTAGGTCTTATGACTGCTGCATCGGACGCGATCCCCTTTGCTCGTTTTCACATGCGACCTCTTCAGCTCTGTATGCTGAACTCCGTGCAATTTTCAGAGCTCTTCAGTCATGGCCTCTTCTAAAGAGAGAATCGTTCATTTGCTTTCAGACAGACAATGTCACAACTGTGGCATACATCAATCATCAAGGAGGGACTCACAGTCCTCTGGCTATGAAAGAAGTATCTCGAATACTGGTATGGGCGGAATCCAGCTCCTGTCTAGTTTCTGTGCTTCATATCCCAGGTATAGACAATTGGGAAGCGGATTATCTCAGTCGCCAAACGTTACATCCGGGCGAATGGTCTCTTCACCCAGAGGTATTTCTTCAGATTGTTCAAATGTGGGGACTTCCAGAAATAGATCTGATGGCCTCTCATCTAAACAAGAAACTTCCCAGGTATCTGTCCAGATCCAGGGATCCTCAAGCGGAAGCAGTGGATGCATTGTCACTTCCTTGGCAGTATCATCCTGCCTATATCTTTCCGCCTCTAGTTCTTCTTCCAAGAGTAATCTCCAAGATTCTGAAGGAATGCTCGTTTGTTCTGCTGGTGGCTCCAGCATGGCCTCACAGGTTTTGGTATGCGGACTCTTCCGTTAAGACCAGACCTTCTGTCGCAAGGTCCTTTTTTTCCATCAGGATCTCAAATCCTTAAATTTGAAGGTATGGAGATTGAACGCTTGATTCTTAGTCAAAGAGGTTTCTCTGACTCTGTGATTAAAACTACGTTACAGGCTCGTAAATCTGTATCTAGGAAGATATATTATCGAGTCTGGAAGACTTACATTTCTTGGTGTCTTTCTCATAATTTTTCCTGGCATTCTTTTAGAATTCCGAGAATTTTACAGTTTCTTCAGGATGTTTTTGATAAAGGTTTGTCTGCAAGTTCCTTGAAAGGTCAAATCTCTGCTCTTTCTGTTCTTTTTCACAGAAAGATTGCTAATCTTCCTGATATTGTTTGTTTTGTACAAGCTTTGGTTCGTATAAAACATGTTATTAAGTCAATTTCTCCTCCTTGGAGTTTGAATTTGGTTCTGGGGGCTCTTCAAGCTCCTCCGTTTGAACCTATGCATTCATTGGACATTAAATTACTTTTTTGTAAAGTTTTGTTTCTTTTGGCCATCTCTTCTGCTAGAAGAGTTTCTGAATTATCTGCTCTTTCTTGTGAGTCTCCTTTTCTGATTTTTCATCAGGATAAGGCGGTGTTGCGAACTTCTTTTAAATTTTTACCTAAGTTTGTGAATTCTAACAACATTAGTAGAGAAATTGTGGTTCCTTCATTATGTCCTAATCCTAAGAATTCTAAGGAGAGATCATTGCATTCTTTGGATGTAGTTAGAGCTTTGAAATATTATGTTGAAGCTACTAAGACTTTCCGAAAGTCTATTTGTTATCTTTTCCGGTTCTAGGAAAGGTCAGAAGGCCTCTGCCATTTCTTTGGCATCTTGGTTGAAATCTTTAATTCATTATGCTTATATCGAGTTGGGTGAAACTCCGCCTCAAAGGATTACAGCTCATTCTACTAGGTCAGTTTCTACTTCCTGGGCGTTTAGGAATGAAGCTTCGGTTGATCAGATTTGCAAAGCAGCAACTTGGTCTTCTTTGCATACTTTTACTAAATTCTACCATTTTGATGTGTTTTCTTCTTCTGAAGCAGTTTTTGGTAGAAAAGTACTTCAGGCAGCTGTTTCAGTTTGATTCTTCTGCTTATCATTTCAGTTTTTTTCATTATAAGATTTAAACTTTATTTGGGTGTGGATTTTTTTCAGCGGAATTGGCTGTCTTTATTTTATCCCTCCCTCTCTAGTGACTCTTGCGTGGAAGATCCACATCTTGGGTAGTCATTATCCCATACGTCACTAGCTCATGGACTCTTGCTAATTACATGAAAGAAAACATAATTTATGTAAGAACTTACCTGATAAATTCATTTCTTTCATATTAGCAAGAGTCCATGAGGCCCACCCTTTTTTGTGGTGGTTATGATTTTTTTGTATAAAGCACAATTATTCCAATTCCTTATTTTTTATGCTTTCGCACTTTTTTCTTATCACCCCACTTCTTGGCTATGCGTTAAACTGATTTGTGGGTGTGGTGAGGGGTGTATTTATAGGCATTTTGAGGTTTGGGAAACTTTGCCCCTCCTGGTAGGAATGTATATCCCATACGTCACTAGCTTTTGGACTCTTGCTAATATGAAAGAAATGAATTTATCAGGTAAGTTCTTACATAAATTATGTTTTTGCTAGTTTTTCATGCTGATAAGGTTGTCCTTTGCACTGGACTGGAAGGTGATGTCTGATCGTAGTATTAATCAGAAGATTGTGGTTCCTTCCTTGTGTCCTAAACCACCTTCTTCGAAGGAACGGTTACTTCATAACTTGGATGTGGTTCGAGCTTTGAAATTCTATCTTCAGGCTACGAGGGATTTCAGACAAACTCCAGCTTTGTTTGTCGTCTATTCGGGGAAGCGAAAAGGGCAGAAGGCTTCTTCCACTTCCTTGTCTTTTTGGTTGAGGAGCATGATTCGCTTGACTTATGAGACAGCGGGACATAAGCCTCCTCAGAGGATTACGGCTTACTCAAGTAGAGCTGTAGGTTCTTCTTGGGCCTTTAAGAATGAGGCCTCTATGGAGCAGATTTGTAAGGCGGCTACCTGGTCCTCCTTACATACTTTTTCTAAGTTTTACAAATTTTACGTTTTTGCTTCGGCTGAAGCAGCTTTTGGGAGAAAGGTTTTGCAGGCTGTGGTGCCCTCAGAATAGGGTCCGCCTCGTTTTTACCCTCCCGTTTTCATTCAGTGGCCTCTAGAGCTTAAGTATTTGATTCCCACAAGTAATGAATGAAATTGTGGACTCTCCTCGTATTAGATGGAAAACATAAATTATGCTTACCTGATAATTTCATTTCCATCGTTATGAGGAGAGTCCACGGCCCCCGCCCGGTTCTCCCTTGGGCGGAACTAAATTTCTTTAGTTTTTTTCTTCTGGCACCTTTCATACCCTGATATTTCTTTTACTGTTCCTTATTCCCTCTGCAGAATGACTGCAGGATGGGGGAAGTGAGAGAGGTATTTTAGCCTTTGGCTGGGGTGTCTTTGCCTCCTCCTGGTGGCCAGGTTCTGTATTTCCCACAAGTAATAAATGAAGCCGTAGACTCTCCTTGTAACGATGGAAATTGTTATCAGGTAAGCATAATTTATTTTTTCTCCTTTCAAGCCTGCCTTCCAGACCAGAAAAGAGGGAAGCCTTTCTGGGGTGCGTGCGGGATCTGTCCTCCTTAGGGGTTATTGTCCCGGTACCTATCGCAGAAAGAAGTTTGGGATACTATTCAAACCTTTTCGTGGTCCCAAAGAAGGAGGGAACTTTTCGCTCAATCCTCTACCTAAAGTGCCTAAACAAATTTCTAAACGTCCCCTCGTTAAAGATGGAGATGATAAAGTCCATCCTTCCCTTAGTTCAGTAAGGATAGTTCATGACCACTATAGATCTGAAGGATGCTTACCTTCACGTTCCAATCCACAAGGACCACTTCTAGTTCCTAAGGTTTGCCTTCCTGGACCAGTTCATCGCACTTCTGTTTGGTCTAGCTACTGCTCCAAGAATTTTTACGAAGGTTCTAGGGGCTCTTCTAGCCGTTACCAGAACCCGGGGTATATCAGTAGTTCCCTACTTGGACGATACTCTTTTCGTCTGGTGGAGGACCATTCAAAATCTCTTCTCTCTCTTCTTGGATCTCATGGATAGAAGATTAACATAGAAAAGAGTTCTCCTATTCCGAGCACCAGGGTAGAATTCCTGGGTACTATAATAGACTCCATATCCATGAGGTTATTTCTAACAGACCAGAGACGTTGCAAGCTTGCTTCGGCATCTCTTGCCTTCCGGACCTCCTTAAGGCCCTCTGTGGCTCAGTGTATGGAGGTTATTGGTCTCAAGGTGTCCAGCAGGGACATCATTCCCTTTGCCAGGTTCCGTCTCAGACTGATGCAACTGTGCATGCTGAGACAGTGGAACGGCAATTATTGTTTTGTTTTTTTTTTAAATAATTTTTATTAAGGGTTAAAGATGCATACACATAAAGGTATATTCAATTCATAGCTCACGTGGGCATCAAAGTCAATTACATTAAGTACAAGTAAATACAGACATTATGACGGATGTATAAACCACATGAATAAAATCTGTAGTCTAAACAATTGCTTTTAAATGTGTCACAGATAATAACTAGTTCAAACCCTGATTTTGTTACCCCCTTAAAACAGATAAGGCCACTTTTGGACCTCCAATATAATTAACGTTATAATAGGAGAGGATTTTCTTTGAGAAGGTCTCTTTTAGACCTAAAGTAAGGAAAATATGCATGCGTTCAGAAATGAATAGTACAAGGTACTTTGACTATAGAATAAAAACAAAACAATTGCTATTACCCCGTGACTATGAAATGCATTAGGAAATACCAATTGTAGCAGAGATATTAAACATTGCTAATCAAGCCATACTATATTAGAGATGAGTACCAAGATTATACTTCAACCGTGCAATCATAACATACAAATTGTTATCCCCATAGTAAGATAAAAATGCTAATAACTATAAAGTAAGCTAGGCAATAACAATGTTAGAGATAAGTAGTACAATATGCGCTTTTGGGCCTATGTTATCGTGGACTGTCTCCTCAACTTTCCATCTAGCTCACTCTGTTTGTTAAACTTATATATAGATGATCAGAGTCTCTAAGGACCAACAAACAGATCCGCTGTATAAAGTATAATAAATAGGACGAATTTGCACTCATGGGGATCAGTTCTAGATACCTCACAAACGTACCAACTTTAATGCAGGAATTAGGAGGTTAGCCAAATGCTAGAGCCCTGAGTAGATAACGAGCTTAATCATATATATGGGTATAATAATTCAGTGGCAGCTGTAGAGTGCTTTAACAACTATATTACTTCATAAGGGGCTATCACACTAGCAAAAACATGCTTAGTAAATAATTGCAAGTGAGCTTAGACAAATATATGGGTAAAATGAGTCAGTAACAGCTGTAGAGCGTCTTAACATCTATATTACATCATAAAGATCTATCACATTTCAGTGAAAACAAGTTTAGTAAGTAACAGCTATTAGGAGATAACAAAAACATGGAATATATATCAGTAATTTGTTACGGCAACTACAATTTACCACAGACCCCAAGAACTAAAATCCCCGGTAAAACAGCATATCCCTCAAACTTTGCATCAGACCAAGAAGTCATCATAAGTCTGAGTATACGGGAATAACCACAGGGATATAGACCGTCTGAAGAACAGAGTTCTGGTTCTGTAACCTGTGCTACTAACAAAAGCATATATAGATGAAATAAACAGGATACTTATATTTGGAACGTGGGTTTAGGAGTACCATGTCCCAGGTTGTGGGAGTCAATAGAAGAGTATCACCAAGTGGCTGAACGGCTTCTAGTGAGCCGAATAACAAATTACTCCACACCTGATCTGGGAGACAAAGACAGTTCTATGAGGTCTTTCAAGAACGACTCAGGTGTGGATGGGGCCCTGTTCCGCGGCTCGTGTAACATGTAAAGGGCTTTCTCAATTGCTAGAGACCGCTGTTTCAGGGTGGGGTTCAGTAATCCACCGTCGCCCGGAATGGCTCTTATCCTCCTGGAGTCGAGACCCTGGGCAAACAGAATTCCCAACAAGGGTTCTCTCCCCTCGTTGTGACCGGAACAGGACTGGATGGTAAACGGGTCCCAGGGCACTGTCTCATGACGAATCTTAGTTGTTGCTGCTGTCTGGGCAAAACTGTCATGCGTCGATATGCGGTTGTCATTGCTCCCCCCCGGAACTGCGATTATTTTTATCTGTCTCAACAGATCTCTCTGGACCACCGGTCGAGAGAATCACTCTCTTGGTGGCTCTGTCCAGATCATCTGTCCCGAGGGACATCCTTCTAAAGACCATCCTGGGAGATTGTGACTACGGATGCAAGTCTTTTAGGATGGGGAGCTGTTTGGGGTGCCAAGAAGGCACAGGGCCTGTGTTCTCAGGAGGAACGCTCCTTCCTGATCAACATTCTGGAACTTCAAGCAATCTTCAATGCTCTAAAGTCTTGGCCCCTTCTGGGTTAGTCCCGGTTTATCAGATTCCAATCAGACAATATAACCTTGGTGGCTTACATCAACCATCAGGGGGGAACGAGAAGTTCCCTTGCAATGAGGGAGATATCTCGAATTCTGGAGTGTAAAAGGCCCACAGCTGTTCGCTGTCAGCGATCCACATTCCGGGTGTGGACAACTGGGAAGCAGATTTTCTCAGCAGACAATACTTTCATCCGGGGGAATGGTCTCTCCATCCCGAAGTGTTTGCGGAGATAGATCTCATGGCGTCTCGTCTCAATACCAAGCTAACCAGATATTGGTCGAGGTCCAGGGATCCTCAGACGGAGCTAACAGATGCAATATCAGTGCCTTGGAGTTTCAGTCTAATTTACCTTGTCCTGCTGTTACCACTTCCTCGTGTAGTAGCCTCGCATCAAGCATGAGCAGGCATCAGTGATACTGACTGCTCCATCGTTGCCGCAAAAGATGTGGTTTGCGGACCTGGTGTGGATGTCATCTTCTCTTCTGTGGAAGTTACCTTGTCACAGGGATCTGCTGGAACAAGGTCCTTTTCTCTTGTAAGGTGTATCCAGTCCACGGATTCATCCTTTACTTGTGGGATATTCTCCTTCCCAACAGGAAGTGGCAAAGAGAGCACACAGCAGAGCTGTCCATATAGCTCCCCCTCTAGCTCCACCCCCCAGTCATTCTCTTTGCCGGCTCTAAGCAATCAGAAGTGTAAAGTGAATGTGGTGTTAGAAATGTAGTTTTTTATTTTCTACAAGCAAAAGTTTGTTATTTTAAATGGTGCCGGTGTGTACTATTTACACTCTAGCAGAAAGGAGATGAAGATTTCTGCAGGGAGGAAGATGATTTTAGCATGTTGTAACTAAGATCCACTGCTGTTCCCACAAAGGACTGAGGAGTACAAGAAAACTTCAGTTGGGGGGAACGGTTTGCAGGTTAGGCTGCAACAAAGGTATGTTCAGTCATTTATTTCTAGACAAGACTGTGATAATGCTAGAAAAGACTGATAATATCCCCATGAGGGAAGGGTAAGCTGTATTCAGAGACTAAGTATGGAATTGCAAGCTTACAGAACAGGGCTATTTCTCCAACATAGGTGTGTCCGGTCCACGGCGTCATCCTTACTTGTGGGATATTCTCTTCCCCAACAGGAAATGGCAAAGAGCCCAGCAAAGCTGGTCACATGATCCCTCCTAGGCTCCGCCTACCCCAGTCATTCTCTTTGCCGTTGTACAGGCAACATCTCCACGGAGATGGCTTAGAGTTTTTTAGTGTTTAACTGTAGTTTTTCATTATTCAATCAAGAGTTTGTTATTTTCAAATAGTGCTGGTACGTACTATTTACTCAGAAACAGAAAAGAGATGAAGAATTCTGTTTGTATGAGGAAAATGATTTTAGCAACCGTAACTAAAATCCATGGCTGTTCCACACAGGACTGTTGAGAGCAATTAACTTCAGTTAGGGGAACAGTTTGCAGTCCCTTGCTGCTTGAGGTATGACACATTCTAACAAGACGATGTAATGCTGGAAGCTGTCATTTTCCCTATGGGATCCGGTAAGCCATGTTTATTACGATTGTAAATAAGGGCTTCACAAGGGCTTATTTAGACTGTAGACTTTTTTTGGGCTAAATCGATTGATATTAACACTTATTTAGCCTTGAGGAATCATTTATTCTGGGTATTTTGATATAATAATATCGGCAGGCACTGTTTTAGACACCTTATTCTTTAGGGGCTTTCCCAAAGCATAGGCAGAGTCTCATTTTCGCGCCGGTGTTGCGCACTTGTTTTTGAGAGGCATGGCATGCAGTCGCATGTGAGAGGAGCTCTGATACTTATAAAAGACTTCTGAGGGCGTCATTTGGTATCGTATTCCCCTTTGGGTTTGGTTGGGTCTCAGCAAAGCAGATACCAGGGACTGTAAAGGGGTTAAAGCTTAAAACGGCTCCGGTTCCGTTATTTTAAGGGTTAAAGCTTCCAAAATTGGTGTGCAATATTTTCAAGGCTTTAAGACACTGTGGTGAAAATTTGGTGAATTTTGAACAATTCCTTCATGTTTTTTCGCAATTGCAGTAATAAAGTGTGTTCAGTTTAAAATTTAAAGTGACAGTAACGGTTTTATTTTAAAACGTTTTTTGTACTTTCTTATCAAGTTTATGCCTGTTTAACATGTCTGAACTACCAGATAGACTGTGTTCTGAATGTGGGGAAGCCAGAATTCCTATTCATTTAAATAAATGTGATTTATGTGATAATGACAATGATGCCCAAGATGATTCCTCAAGTGAGGGGAGTAAGCATGGTACTGCATCATTCCCTCCTTCGTCTACACGAGTCTTGCCCACTCAGGAGGCCCCTAGTACATCTAGCGCGCCAATACTCCTTACTATGCAACAATTAACGGCTGTAATGGATAATTCTGTCAAAAACATTTTAGCCAAAATGAACCCTTGTCAGCGTAAGCGTGGATGCTCTGTTTTAGTTACTGAAGAGCATGACGACGCTGGTATTAATATCTCTGAAGGGCCCCTAACCCTATCTGAGGGGGCCAGGGAGGTTTTGTCTGAGGGAGAAATTACTGATTTAGGGAACATTTCTCAGCAGGCTGAATCTGATGTGATTACATTTAAATTTAAATTGGAACATCTCCGCATTTTGCTTAAGGAGGTATTATCCACTCTGGATGATTGTGAAAATTTGGTCATCCCAGAGAAACTATGTAAAATGGACAAGTTCCTAGAGGTGCCGGGGCTCCCAGAAGCTTTTCCTATACCCAAGCGGGTGGCGGACATTGTTAATAAAGAATGGGAAAGGCCCGGTATTCCTTTCGTCCCTCCCCCCATATTTAAAAAATTGTTTCCTATGGTCGACCCCAGAAAGGACTTATGGCAGTCAGTCCCCAAGGTCGAGGGAGCGGTTTCTACTTTAAACAAACGCACCACTATTCCCATAGAGGATAGTTGTGCTTTCAAAGATCCTATGGATAAAAAATTAGAAGGTTTGCTTAAAAAGATGTTTGTTCAGCAGGGTTACCTTCTACAACCCATTTCATGCATTGTCCCTGTCACTACAGCCGCATATTTCTGGTTTGATGAACTGATTAAGGTGCTCGATAGTGACTCTCCTCCTTATGAGGAGATTATGGACAGAGTCAATGCTCTCAAATTGGCTAATTCTTTCACTCTAGACGCCTCTTTGCAATTGGCTAAGTTAGCGGCTAAGAATTCTGGGTTTGCTATTGTGGCGCGCAGAGCGCTTTGGTTGAAATCTTGGTCGGCTGATGCGTCTTCCAAGAACAAGCTACTAAACATTCCTTTCAAGGGGAAAACGCTGTTTGGTCCTGACTTGAAAGAGATTATCTCTGATATCACTGGGGGTAAGGGCCACGCCCTTCCTCAGGATCGGCCTTTCAAGGCTAAAAATAGACCTAATTTTCGTCCCTTTCGTAAAAACGGACCAGCCCAAGGTGCTACGTCCTCTAAGCAAGAGGGTAATACTTCTCAGGCCAAGCCAGCTTGGAGACCAATGCAAGGCTGGAACAAGGGAAAGCAGGCCAAGAAACCTGCCACTGCTACCAAGACAGCATGAAATATTGGCCCCCGATCCGGGACCGGATCTGGTGGGGGGCAGACTCTCTCTCTTCGCTCAGGCTTGGGCAAGAGATGTTCTGGATCCTTGGGCGCTAGAAATAGTCTCCCAGGGTTATCTTCTGGAATTCAAGGGACTTCCCCCAAGGGGGAGGTTCCACAGGTCTCAGTTGTCTTCAGACCACATAAAAAGACAGGCGTTCTTACATTGTGTAGAAGACCTGTTAAAAATGGGAGTGATTCATCCTGTTCCATTAAGAGAACAAGGGATGGGGTTCTACTCCAATCTGTTCATAGTTCCCAAAAAAGAGGGAACGTTCAGACCAATCCTAGATCTCAAGATCTTAAACAAATTTCTCAAGGTCCCATCGTTCAAGATGGAAACCATTCGAACTATCCTTCCTTCCATCCAGGAAGGTCAATTCATGACCACGGTGGATTTAAAGGATGCGTATCTACATATTCCTATCCACAAGGAACATCATCGGTTCCTAAGGTTTGCATTCCTGGACAAACATTACCAGTTCGTGGCGCTTCCTTTCGGATTAGCCACTGCTCCAAGGATTTTCACAAAGGTACTAGGGTCCCTTCTAGCGGTGCTAAGACCAAGGGGCATTGCAGTAGTACCCTACCTGGACGACATTCTGATTCAAGCGTCGTCCCTCCCTCGAGCAAAGGCTCACACGGACATCGTCCTGGCCTTTCTCAGATCTCACGGCTGGAAAGTGAACGTGGAAAAGAGTTCTCTATCCCCGTCAACAAGGGTTCCCTTCTTGGGAACAATTATAGACTCCTCAGAAATGAGGATTTTTCTAACAGAGGCCAGAATAACAAAGCTTCTGGACTCTTGTCGGATACTCCATTCCGTTCCTCTTCCTTCCGTAGCTCAGTGCATGGAAGTGATCGGGTTGATGGTAGCGGCAATGGACATAGTTCCTTTTGCGCGCATTCATCTAAGACCATTACAACTGTGCATGCTCAGTCAGTGGAATGGGGACTATACAGACTTGTCTCCAAAGATACAAGTAAATCAGAGGACCAGAGACTCACTCCGTTGGTGGCTGTCCCTGGACAACCTGTCACAAGGGATGACATTCCGCAGACCAGAGTGGGTCATTGTCACGACCGACGCCAGTCTGACGGGCTGGGGCGCGGTCTGGGGATCCCTGAAAGCTCAGGGTCTTTGGTCTCGGGAAGAATCTCTTCTACCGATAAATATTCTGGAACTGAGAGCGATATTCAATGCTCTCAAGGCTTGGCCTCAGCTAGCGAGGACCAAGTTCATACGGTTTCAATCAGACAACATGACGACTGTTGCGTACATCAACCATCAGGGGGGAACAAGGAGTTCCCTAGCGATGGAGGAAGTGACCAAGATTATTCTATGGGCGGAGTCTCACTCCTGCCACCTGTCTGCTATCCACATCCCGGGAGTGGAGAATTGGGAAGCGGATTTTCTGAGTCGTCAGACATTGCATCCGGGGGAGTGGGAACTCCATCCGGAAATCTTTGCCCTAGTCACTCAGCTGTGGGGCATTCCAGACATGGATCTAATGGCCTCTCGTCAGAACTTCAAAGTTCCCTGTTACGGGTCCAGATCCAGGGATCCCAAGGCGGCTCTAGTGGATGCACTAGTAGCACCTTGGACCTTCAAACTAGCTTATGTGTTTCCGCCGTTTCCTCTCATTCCCAGGCTGGTAGCCAGGATCAATCAGGAGAGGGCGTCGGTGATCTTGATAGCTCCTGCGTGGCCACGCAGGACTTGGTATGCAGATCTGGTGAATATGTCATCGGCTCCACCTTGGAAGCTACCTTTGAGACGAGACCTTCTTGTTCAGGGTCCGTTCGAACATCCGAATCTGGTTTCACTCCAGCTGACTGCCTGGAGATTGAACGCTTGATTTTATCGAAGCGAGGTTTCTCAGATTCTGTTATCGATACTCTTGTTCAGGCCAGAAAGCCTGTAACTAGAAAGATTTACCACAAAATTTGGAAAAGATATATCTGTTGGTGTGAATCTAAAGGATTCCCTTGGGACAAGGTTAAGATTCCTAGGATTCTATCATTCCTTCAAGAAGGATTGGAAAAAGGATTATCGGCAAGTTCCCTGAAGGGACAAATTTCTGCCTTGTCGGTGTTACTTCACAAAAAGCTGGCAGCTGTGCCAGATGTTCAAGCCTTTGTTCAGGCTCTGGTTAGAATCAAGCCTGTTTACAAACCTTTGACTCCTCCTTGGAGTCTCAATTTAGTTCTTTCAGTTCTTCAGGGGGTTCCGTTTGAACCCTTACATTCCGTTGATATTAAGTTATTATCTTGGAAAGTTTTGTTTTTAGTTGCAATTTCTTCTGCTAGAAGAGTTTCAGAATTATCTGCTCTGCAGTGCTCTCCTCCTTATCTGGTGTTCCATGCAGATAAGGTGGTTTTACGTACTAAACCTGGTTTTCTTCCAAAAGTTGTTTCTAACAAAAACATTAACCAGGAGATTATCGTACCTTCTCTGTGCCCGAAACCAGTTTCAAAGAAGGAACGTTTGTTGCACAATTTGGATGTTGTTCGCGCTCTAAAATTCTATTTAGATGCTACAAAGGATTTTAGACAAACATCTTCCTTGTTTGTTGTTTATTCAGGTAAAAGGAGAGGTCAAAAAGCAACTTCTACCTCTCTCTCTTTTTGGATTAAAAGCATCATCAGATTGGCTTACGAGACTGCCGGACGGCAGCCTCCCGAAAGAATCACAGCTCATTCCACTAGGGCTGTGGCTTCCACATGGGCCTTCAAGAACGAGGCTTCTGTTGATCAGATATGTAGGGCAGCGACTTGGTCTTCACTGCACACTTTTACCAAATTTTACAAGTTTGATACTTTTGCTTCTTCTGAGGCTATTTTTGGGAGAAAGGTTTTGCAAGCCGTGGTGCCTTCCATTTAGGTGACCTGATTTGCTCCCTCCCTTCATCCGTGTCCTAAAGCTTTGGTATTGGTTCCCACAAGTAAGGATGACGCCGTGGACCGGACACACCTATGTTGGAGAAAACAGAATTTATGTTTACCTGATAAATTTCTTTCTCCAACGGTGTGTCCGGTCCACGGCCCGCCCTGGTTTTTTTAATCAGGTCTGATAATTTATTTTCTTTAACTACAGTCACCACGGTACCATATGGTTTCTCCTATGCTAATATTCCTCCTTAACGTCGGTCGAATGACTGGGGTAGGCGGAGCCTAGGAGGGATCATGTGACCAGCTTTGCTGGGCTCTTTGCCATTTCCTGTTGGGGAAGAGAATATCCCACAAGTAAGGATGACGCCGTGGACCGGACACACCGTTGGAGAAAGAAATTTATCAGGTAAACATAAATTCTGTTTTTATGCTGGTTGACACTACTTAATGGCAAACGTTTTTTTATTGAAAAATTTAGTTTTTTGAGACACTTTGAAGGTTCCTTTGGGTTTCTTTCAGGCTACCGTGGATCTAAAGGATGCGTATCTGCACATTCCTATCCACAAAGATCATCACCAGTTTCTCAGATTCGCCTTTCTGGACAAGCATTATCAGTTTGTGGCTCTTCCTTTCGGGTTGGCCACTGCTCCCAGAATTTTCACAAAGGTGCTAGGGTCCCTCCTGGCGGTACTAAGACCGCGGGGCATAGCAGTGGCGCCTTATCTAGATGACATCTTAATTCAGGCGTCGACTTTCCAAAGAGCCAAGTCTCACACGGAAATTGTAGTGGCCTTTCTGAGGTCTCACGGGTGGAAGGTGAACATCAAAAAGAGTTCTCTCTCCCCCCTCACAAGAGTTCCCTTCCTAGGAACCCTAATAGACTCGGTAGAAATGAAAATATTTCTGACGGAGGTCAGAAAGTTAAAACTCTTAAGTACTTGCCGAGCTCTTCATTCCATTCCTCGGCCATCTGTAGCTCAGTGCATGGAGACAATCGGACTAATGGTAGCGGCAATGGACATAGTCCCTTTTGCACGGATACACCTCAGACCACTGCAATTATGCATGCTCAAACAGTGGAATGGGGATTATGCAGATTTGTCTCCTCAAATACAGTTGGACCAGGGGACCAGAGATTCTCTTCTCTGGTGGTTGTCTCAGGATCACCTGTCTCAGGGAATGTGTTTCCGGAGACCAGAGTGGATCATCGTAACGACCGACGCCATTCTGTTATGCTGGGGTGCAGTCTGGGACTCCCTGAAAGCTCAGGGCTTATGGTCTCGGGAAGAAGCTCTTCTCCCGATAAACATTCTGGAACTGAGGGCGATATTCAACGCGCTTCAGGCATGGCCTCAGCTAGCTGCGGCCAAATTCATCAGATTTCAGTTGGACAATATCACGACTGTAGCTTACGTCAATCATCAAGGCGGAACAAGGAGTTCTCTAGCAATGATGGAAGTAACCAAAATAATCAGATGGGCGGAGGATCACTCTTGCCATCTCTCAGCAATTCACATCCCAGGAAACTGGGAGGCGGATTTTCTAAGTCGTCAGACTTTTCACCCGGGGGAGTGGGAACGCCACCCGGAGGTATTTGCCCAGCTGACTCAGCTATGGGGCACTCCAGAATTGGATCTGATGGCGTCCCCTCAGAATACCAAGCTTCCTCTTTACGGGTCCAGGTCCCGGGATCCCCAGGCGGTGCTGATAGATGCTCTAGCAGCGCCTTGGTCCTTCAATCTGGCCTATGTTTTTCCACCGTTTCCTCTCCTCTCTCGTCTGGTTGCCAGAATCAAGCAGGAGAGGGCTTCGGTGATTCTAATAGCGCCTGCGTGGCCACGCAGGACCTGGTAGTGGACATGTCATCTGTGCCACCGTGGACACTACCAATGAGGCAGGATCTTCTAATACAAGGTCCTTTCAAACATCCGAATCTAATTTCTCTGCATCTGACTGCTTGGAGATTGAACGCCTAATTCTATCAAAGCGTGGTTTCTCTGAGTCGGTTATTGATACCCTGATTCAGGCTAGAAAGCCTGTCACCAGGAAAATCTACCATAATATTTGGCGAAAAGCTATCTCTTCTGCACGAATAGTTTCAGAGTTATCTGCTCTACAGTGTGATTCACCTTAACTGGTGTTCCATGCAGATAAGGTAGTTTTGCGTACCAAACCCGGTTTTCTTCCTAAGGTTTTGTCTGATAAGAATATTAATCAGGAAATTGTTGTTCCTTCTCTTTGTCCTAATCCTTCGTCGAAGAAGGAACGTCTGTTACACAATCTTGATGTGGTTCGTGCTTTAAAGTTCTTTTTACAAGCAACTAAGGATTTCAGACAAACAACTTCTTTGTTTGTTATCTATTCTGGTAAGAGGAGAGGTCAGAAGGCGACCGCTACCTCTCTTTCCTTTTGGCTGAAAAGCATCATCCGTTTGGCCTATGAGACTGCTGGCCAGCAGCCTCCTGAAACAATTCGTGCTCATTCTACCAGAGCAGTGGCTTCCACATGGGCTTTTAAAAATGAGGCTTCTGTTGAACAGTCTTCGCTGCATACTTTTTCCAAATTTTCCAAATTCTATACTTTTGCTTCTTCGGAGGCTATTTTTGGGAGAAAGGTTTTACAAGCAGTGGTGCCTTCCGTTTAAGGTACCTATCTTGTTCCCTCCCTTCATCCGTGTCCTAAAGCTTTGGTATTGGTATCCCACAAGTAAAGGATGAATCCGTGGACTGGATACACCTTACAAGAGAAAACAGAATTTATGCTTACCTGATAAATTTATTTCTTTTTTTATTTATTTATTTGTAACCAACACATTTGTAAGACAATATTATGAGAAGCGAGACATACAAAAAAAACAAAGAAGACCAATAACATCATCAAGGAAGAAGCGCCAATACATAAATTAAGGTCGCTCTTCTACAGGGTTCCAAATTTACATTTAGTCATGTAAATAATAAATTCACACTTGAATCCTGAATTTCTATATTTCTCATAGTAACTTGTTCCCACACCATATGTTGGTAGTTTTTGTCATTTTGATTTCTCAAAAGAACGAGAAAAGAAAAAAAGAGAAAAAGAAAGAAAAAGAAAAAAAAATTTGACAAAATTTGACTTTCCCTCGAGTTGCTTCCCCCCATCACTCAGGCTACTAATAAACTTTCGGTGAAATAGCGTTAATTCGGCTGTAGATCCGGAAATTCATTACTCAGTAGGGCCAATTCTAAAAATTCTGTACCTCTAAAGGATGAAATAAGTATCAATTGGATTTCTTTAGGCATACTGTTAATTACATTCTTCCATTTGGTTAAAAAGTGTTTAACTTGTGCCTCCGAATTTATCGAGGTATCCATTTGTTCCATTATGAGTTGGTTTTAAAGTTTTTGAATAAATTCTGACAGAGTAGGAGCTTTAAACGATTTCCAATATTTAAGGATCAACAGCCTAGCTGTCATTATTACCGTATTTAAATATGTTAAGTATTTATTCAATCCTTCTTTATGGAAATCTATAAAGAAGAAGATATGATCTTCATTTAATTGGACGTAGGCTTTATTAATTTTATTCGTCCAAAAATTAATCTTATTCCAAAATTTCCTGACCTTGGGGCATCCCCAAAAGTAATGTATTATATCCGCTTTAGCTTGTCTACATTTAGGACAAAGAGAACCTAAGTTACCCCACGATGCTTTCATATGCGATGTGATATAAATGTGGTTGATGATTTTCGTATGTGATTCTCTCCAGGCAGCAGCAAGTGTTGATGCATCTGCACGCCTATAGCTTTTATGTATGGTATCAACTGAGACTTTCCACCAGACTGCTAATTTATTAACATTATCCAAGCCTCTCCGATTCAAAGCTAATTTGTATAATGTAGTTATGTTATATTTCCCTGCTTTAAAAAGTATAAATGCAGTCTCTACTATTTCAAAAATTGTGACCTCTCGTGTGTCCTGTAACAGGACCTGTAAGAAGTTCCGTATCTGAAAAAAGGAAAAGAAATCCTTATTAGAGATTCCATATTCTGCGATTAACTCTTGCATTGATCGGCAAACTCCAGTAGCGGGGTCCCTTAACTGTTCTATATATCTTAAACCCTTTTTTGCCCAATCATTGAAGATTTTTGAGTTTAAAGCTGGTGTAAAGTTTGGGTTACCTGTTATAGTCAGAAGTTTAGAATAACGATGAGAACAATTTAACTTTTTAGATAATTTATACCAGGCCTGAATTACATTATAGATAACTGGCATCTTCTTAATTTTCCTTGGACATTTATCAGGGATACAATGAAGCAAGGCCTTCAAGGAATATGGCTGAACAAACGCTTCTTCTGTAGCTAAATCTGTGTAATAATCTGGCCCTGTTAGCCAGTCCAGAGCTATTTTAGAAATACACACTAGATTATAAAACTCTATATCTGGCAATCCTAATCCCCCGTCATGTCTGGGTAATACTAGTTTATTATATGCAATGGCCTTTCTTTTCCCGCCCCATATGAATTGTGTGATTAGGTGCTTGATTATTTTTATGTCTGCTTGTTTTATTATAATTGGGAGATTTTGCATCAAATGTAAAATTTTGGGGAACGTCACCATTTTAAACAAATTAATTTTGCCAGATAACGTAAGGTAGAATTTGGCCCAATTTCCTAGATCACGTTTAATTTTAGTAATAATTGGCTTATAATTTGTCATACCATTCCTTACTATCCAATGACAACGTTATCCCCAGGTAAACAAAAGTGGAATTTGCTTCCTTTAAAGTAATAAGCCTGCGCCGAGTCTTTGAGTTTTTTGAGCCAGAAGATCTCTGATTTTAGCATATTAACTTTATACCCAGAGAAGCTGCTAAATTCTTGAAGAATCTGTGTTAATATTGGTATATTACTCGCTGTATTGGCTGTCAAAACTAAAAGGTCGTCGGCGTACAGTAAGGTAGTAATTCTCCTCTTCCCTATTTTGATCCCCTCTATTTCTTTTCTTATATATATTACTAAAGGTTCAAGCGCTAAGTTAAAAAGGTAGGGGGAGAGTGGACAGCCCTGTCTCAAGCCTTTAAGAAGTGGGAAATTCGAGGTATGAGAATTATTAATCAAAATAGAGGTGTTAGAAGATTTATAGATTAATTTGACAAAGTTTAGAAAGGTACCCTCGACTCCATACCTAGGAAGAGTGGAAAATAGATGATCCCAGGAAATGGAGTCGAAGGCCTTCTCGGCATCAATTGATATTATTGCAGCATCAGGTGGTTCTAATGGACCGTTCTTTTCGGAGAAAAATTTATTTAATATCAATTGGAGCCTCCTCAGATTACGTGTTGCATTCCGCCCAGGCATAAAACCAACCTGATCTTTATGTATGAGGGGGCCTATTATTAGCTTAAGTCTTTCAGCAAGTATACTCATTAATATTTTGTAATCACTGTTTAAAAGAGAAATCGGCCTATATGAGCTGATCAGTTCCGGGTCTTTATTTTTTTTTTAGAATTAGAACTATTTGCGAGGCTGAGAAATATCTAGAGGGGGGTTTTGCATCGGAGTAGTAACTGTTAAAAAGTAGTACTAGTGTCTGTACTATATCTTCTGACAGAATTTTATAGAGCTCTATGGTAATCTGGTTCTGGCCTGCCGCTTTATTTGTTGCTGTTTTTTTTATTGCCTTTATTACTTCGTTATGGGTAATAGGGGCGTTTAGCGCCTCTTGTTGATCTATATTTAGTTTTGAGGTTTGAATATTTTGCCAGAATTTATATTTAGCAGCCTGATCTGTTTTGTCTTTTGCATAGAGCTCTTGAAAGTATTCTGAAACATAATTAGTAATTTCATTAGGTTTAGTAATTCTACCTGAGGGAGTAATAAGAGCCTCAATCATGACTTTCTTATTTTTGGCTTTAGTAAGGCCTGCTAGGAATTTCCCGGCTTTCCCCCCATGTCTATAAAAGAATGATCTAGTTCTGAGGGTGTCTAATGCAGCCCTTTGTGTAAGGAAGGTTTCTCTTTCCTTTTTACGGTGTTTGTAGATCTGCCAAAATTTTTGTGAGGGATCACTAACATATGAGTTATAGGCGTTGCGCAATTGGTTCGCTAAATGTATATCATTCTTTGTCATGATCTTTTTTTGAATTACTAAGTAGGCCTTAATTTCCCCCCTGATTACGGCTTTAAAAGATTCCCACAGGGTTTCTGCCTGAATAGACGGGGAAGAATTTATTTCAAAAAATTCCTGCCATTTTAATCTCAACCATGCTTTAAACTTAACATTCTCCGACAAATATCTAGGGAAAAATAGCCTGTTATTAGTGCCTTCTGGTGTATTCCTTAATGTGATCTTTAAAGTGAGGATCGCATGATCTGAAATAACCACCTCTTTTATGTCTGCTAACATGTCTAACCCCAGCATATTTTCAGCTACAAGAAAATAGTCTATCCTTGACATTGTTTGATATGAATGTGACTCGCATGTGAAATGCCTTATGTCAGGGTTCTGTATCCTCCATATATCTTTCATATGTAGGAAATTCATAAAATGTTTAAATATTTTTGATTCTTGTTTGCTATTTCTATTTAGGGCTGGTTTAAGTCTATCTAGCGTCGGGAATATAGTTAAATTAAAATCGCCAGCTATAACAAGGTTCTTTGCGTATAAATTAAAGAGAAGGGTCTGTAATTTGTCCCAGAATGCTCGGTGTATTTTATTGGGGGCATAAAGATTACATAGGTTGAAGACTATGCCATTGATTAAGATTTGTAGGATCATATATCGATCCTCTGGGTCCAATACTAGATCTATTATCTTATATTGAAGATTTTTATTAATAAGGAATGCTACCCCCTTCTTCCTATTCTGACATGAAGTCCCTTTGACCTCCCCTACCCATCCCATCTTAAGTTTCAAAAGTTCCGCTTCCCTCAGGTGAGTCTCCTGTAGGAAGACTATATCTGGCTTGTAGCGTTTAAGTTGTGATAAGATTTTTTTTCGTTTTTGCGGTGACGTAATGCCACCAACGTTCCACGAAGCTAAATTAAGATGGGGTCTTATTTAAACCTATGTCGTGGGAGTATGTCCAGTAGCGTTTTGTGAGGGGGAAAGCACGCGAGGGAAAGAGAAAACGGAAAGCAGAAGAAGAGAAAAAAAAAGGAAAAGAAAGAAAACCCTCGGCTGGGTTAACATTGCCACCTATCAGCATCATAATTATAATTATAAATAACATAAATCAATATACAATATGTATTCTATCTTTAAACGGTAATACCTTTTTTATGTGCAAATTCTCTGACCTCCCTGGGGTCGCTCATAGTCATGGGTTCGCTTTCCGAAAATATTCTTATTTTGGCTGGGTATACAACAGTAGCCTGATTTTTTAATGGCCCTATACGATGTGCCCTTTCAACTGCCAGCGGGAGGATGTTAAGGTCTATACCCAGTGCCAGTGGTAATGTCCTTGATACAAACTGAATGAGATCGGTGAAATCTGCGGTCTCAGGTAGACCAATTATTCTGATATTGTTACGTCTATTCCGGTCTTCGAGCTCATTCAGTTTGCACTGGACATTAGCCAGTTGTGTTGCTTGTTCTCGTATAGTGATTGCTTGCTGTGCATTTGTATCTTCTAGGTCTGAAGTGCGCTGTTCTAAGTCGTCTAACCTATTTGTGAAAAGCTTTACCTCACTAGTAAGGTTTGCAATCTCGGCTTTGAGATAGTCAAATTGGGGGATCATAAGATCTGAAATTTGACTATGTCTTGAGGCTCCCTAACTATGTCTGCCATGTTACTTAGTGGTGTTACATTTACTGAATTGTCTGTACTAGTCCTGGACTTTTTATCTCTTGTTTTGGGTGGCATAACTAGAGTGTTTAATTTGTGATTAGTAATAAATTTATCCATATAGTGATAGTGTAGGTGTAACACAAAGAAAAAAAGAGAAAAAAAAAGTGATGTGTTGCAAAAAAAAAAACAAAAAAAACAGTGATACTATATTATAGATGCTGTGGATGTGGAGGTAGATCTAATGGGTGTTAGTTATTAGTGGTGAAAAAGTGAGGGAATAATTCAATCAATTTTGTTTAATGGGGGGGGGGTGTATAAGGACCTTTCAGCTCCTGTAACCAGGTCTATAATAGGTGAGTAGTATATTTATCCAGGTAAGTAGGGTTCTTTTAAATCCAAATTGACAAGTAATAGTAGGGAGACAGAAAAACAAAAACAATCTCAGAGTAACAAGGTAATCAAGGTTGGACCTTAGGAGCTTAAAAAGAGTAGCAACAGACCAGCAAGTACATTTTATACCTTAAGTAATCTTATCAAGACTGTCTCCCTTGCTAGGTTGTAGCCATGTGTTTGGGCCTGCGTTAGTTGCAAGCTCAAAAATGAGTGAAAAAAAAAAATGAAAAACTGAGATAAAAAAAAAAAGCCAACTACAATCTGCAGTTAACAACAATCAAGATACAATGGTATAACAAAGAAGAAAAAAAAACAACCTGCAAAAAAACAAAAAGAAAAGAAGAAGAAAAGCAAACTCAACAAGAAAAAAAAAAAAAAAAAAATGAGCAAAAGAGTCTTAAGTCAGGCCCGTGAGGAGGGGGCTTAGTGTCCAGCAAGCAAGAGTTCAGCTAGTTATACATGAGATTTTGTCAAGCAGAAGGGTAGAAATTTTAGTAGCAACATTAACATATTAAGCCTTAATAGTGCAGAGTGGAGCGCAAAAAGCATAAAGGAAGTAGGCAGAATGTCCAGCGTTATTAACTTAGCAAACTTGGGTGATAAATTTATTTCTCTTGTTAAGTGTATCCAGTCCACGGATCATCCATTACTTGTGGGATATTCTCCTTCCCAACAGGAAGTTGCAAGAGGATCACCCACAGCAGAGCTGCTATATAGCTCCTCCCCTAACTGTCATATCCAGTCATTCTCTTGCAAGCCTCAACCAAGATGGAGGTCGTAAGAGGAGTGTGGTGTTTTATACTTAGTTTATTCTTCAATCAAAAGTTTGTTATTTTTAAATGGTGCCGGAGTGTACTGTTTATCTCAGGCAGTATTTAGAAGAAGAATCTGCCTGCGTTTCCTATGATCTTAGCAGAAGTAACTAAGATCCATTTGCTGTTCTCACACATTCTGAGGAGTGAGGTACTTCAGAGAGGGAATGGCGTGCAGGTTTTCCTGCAATAAGGTATGTGCAGTTAATATTTTTCTAGGGATGGAATTTGCTAGAAAATGCTGCTGATACCGAACTAATGTAAGTAAAGCCTTAAATGCAGTGATAGCGACTGGTATCAGGCTTATTAATAGAGATACATACTCTTATAAAAATGTAATATAAAACGTTTGCTGGCATGTTTAATCGTTTTTATATGTATTTGGTGATAAAACTTATTGGGGCCTAGTTTTTTTCCACATGGCTGGCTTGATTTTTGCCTAGTAACAGTTTCCTTAGGCTTTCCACTGTTGCAATATGAGTGGGAAGGGCCTATTGTAGTGCTTTTCTGTGCAGATAAAATTACTGACACAGACATCCAGCTTCTTCCTGCATGATCCAGGACATCTCTGGAGGGCTCAAAAGGCTTCAAAGTCGTTTTTGAGGGAGGTAAAAAGCCACAGTAGAGCTGTGGCAGTTGTTGTGACTGTTTGAAAAAAAAAAAAAAAGTTTTGTCTTTTATTATTCAGTTTTGGGTATTAAGGGGTTAATTATCCATTTGCAAATGGGTGCAATGCTCTGCTAACTTGTTACATACACTGTAAAAATTTCGTTCGTGTAACTGCCTTTTTTCACTGTTATTTCAAATTTTGACAAAATTTGTGTTTCTTAAAGGTGCAGTAACGTTTTTTATATTGCTTGTAAACTTGTTTAAAGTGTTTTCCAAGCTTGCTAGTCTCATTCCTAGTCTGTTTAAACATGTCTGACACAGAGGAAATTACTTGTTCATTATGTTTGAAAGCCATGGTGGAGCCCCATAGGAGAATGTGTACTAAATGTATTGATTTCACCTTAAACAGTAAAGATCAGTCTTTAACTATAAAAGAAATATCACCAGAAGATTCTGACAAGGGGGAAGTTATGCCGACTAACTCTCCCCACGTGTCAGACCCTTCGCCTCCCGCTCAGGGGATGCACGCTAATATGGCGCCAATTACATCAGGGACGCCCATAGCGATTACCTTGCAGGACATGGCTGCAATCATGAATAATACCCTGTCAGAGGTATTATCCAGGTTGCATACAAAGAGAGAAGCGCTCTACCAGGAACGAACAACAGCTCAGTGGCTTGTTCTATGGCGATTTACCACCCGGAAGCAGCCTCTTTTAGACCAGTGTGCTTTTCACAGAAGAAAACTTTCCTGAAGTATATCAGTCTGATCCCGCCAAGTAAGGTCAGTCCAGCCCCGAAATACCAGGCAATTCTCCTCTGAACAAGGAACATGGCAACCCCAGATGATCGTTTCGGCCTCCTATGGGCCTCGTCAGTGAGGTGCAGCCACATTCCTCTAAGCACACTGGGCAAGGAGTCCACGTCTGGTTTCCCCCATCACCCATAGGGAGACTTCCCCAGTATTATCCAGGTTGCCTGAATTAAGAGGCAAGCGCGATTGCTCTGGGGTTAGGAGAAATACAGAGCGCGCAGATGCTGTAAGGGCCATGTCTGATACTGCGTCACAATATGCAGATCATGAGGACGGAGAGCTTCAGTCTGTGGGTGACATCTCTGATTCGGGGAAACCTGATTCAGAGATTTCTAATTTTAAATTTAAGCTTGAGAACCTCCGTGTGTTGCTTGGGGAGGTATTAGCTGCTCTGAATGACTGTAACACAGTTGCAGTACCAGAGAAATTGTGTAGGCTGGATAAATACTATGCGGTACCGGTGTGTACTGATGTTTTTCCTATACCTAAAAGGCTTACAGAAATTATTAGAAAGGAGTGGGATAGACCGGGTGTGCCTTTTTCCCCACCTCCTATATTTAGAAAAATGTTTCCAATAGACGCCACTACACGGGACTTATGGCAGACAGTCCCTAAGGTGGAGGGAGCAGTTTCTACTTTAGCAAAGCGTACTACTATCCCGGTTGAGGACAGTTGTGCTTTTTCAGATCCAATGGATAAAAAATTGGAGGGTTACCTTAAGAAAATATTTATTCAACAAGGTTTTATTTTACAGCCCCTTGCATGCATTGCGCCTGTCACGGCCGCGGCGGCATTCTGGTTTGAGGCCCTGGAAGAGGCCATCCATACAGCTCCATTGACTGAAATTATTGACAAGCTTAGGACACTTAATCTAGCTAACTCATTTGTTTCTGATGCCATTGTTCATTTGACTAAACTAACGGCTAGAATTCCGGATTCGCCATCCAATTGCGTAGGGCGCTATGGCTTAAATCCTGGTCAGCTGACATGACTTTGAAGTCTAAATTACTCAACATTCCTTTCAAGGGGCAGACCTTATTCGGGCCTGGTTTGAAGGAAATTATTGCTGACATTACTGGAGGTAAGGGTCACACCCGTCCTCAGGACAGGGCCAAAGCAAAGGCCAAACAGTCTAATTTTCGTGCCTTTCGAAATTTCAAGGCAGGTGCAGCATCAACTTCCTCCGCTTCAAAACAAGAGGGAACTTTTGCTCAATCTAAGCAGGCCTGGAAACCTAACCAGTCCTGGAACAAAGGCAAGCAGGTCAGAAAGCCTGCTGCTGCCTCTAAGACAGCATGAAGGAACGGCCCCCCTATCCGGCGACGGATCTAGTAGGGGGCAGACTTTCTCTCTTCGCCCAGGCGTGGGCAAGAGATGTTCAGGATCCCTGGGCGTTGGAGATCATATCTCAGGGATATCTTCTGGACTTCAAAGCTTCCCCTCCACAAGGGAGATTTCATCTTTCAAGGCTATCTGCAAATCAGATAAAGAAAGAGGCATTCCTACGCTGTGTGCAAGACCTCCTAGTTATGGGAGTGATCCATCCAGTTCCGCGGACGGAACAAGGACAGGGTTTTTATTCAAATCTGTTTGTGGTTCCCAAAAAAGAGGGAACCTTCAGACCAATTTTGGATCTAAAGATCTTAAACAAATTCCTCAGAGTTCCATCTTTCAAAATGGAAACTATTCGGACCATCCTACCCATGATCCAAGAAGGTCAGTACATGACCACAGTGGACTTAAAGGATGCCTACCTTCACATACCGATTCACAAAGATCATCATCGGTTTCTAAGGTTTGCCTTTCTAGACAGGCATTACCAATTTGTAGCTCTTCCCTTCGGGTTGGCTACAGCCCCGAGAATCTTTACAAAGGTTCTGGGCTCACTTCTGGCGGTTCTAAGACCGCGAGGCATAGCGGTGGCTCCGTATCTAGACGACATCCTGATACAGGCGTCAAGCTTTCAAGTTGCCAAGTCTCATACAGAGATAGTTCTGGCATTTCTGAGGTCGCACGGGTGGAAATTGAACGAGGAAAATAGTTCTCTATCCCCACTCACAAGAGTCTCCTTCTTAGGGACTCTTATAGATTCTGTAGAAATGAAAATTTACCTGACGGAGTCCAGGTTATCAAAACTTCCAAATGCTTGCCGTGTTCTTCACTCCATTCCGCGCCCTTCGGTAGCTCAGTGTATGGAGGTAATCGGCTTAATGGTAGCGGCAATGGACATAGTGCCATTTGCGCGCCTTCATCTCAGACCGCTGCAATTATGCATGCTGAGTCAGTGGAATGGGGATTACACAGATTTGTCCCCTCTGCTAAATCTGGATCAAGAGACCAGAGATTCTCTTCTCTGGTGGTTGTCTCGGGTACACCTGTCCAAGGGTATGACCTTTCGCAGGCCAGATTGGACAATTGTTACAACAGATGCCAGCCTTCTAGGTTGGGGTGCAGTCTGGAATTCCCTGAAGGCACAGGGATCGTGGACTCAGGAGGAGAAACTCCTTCCAATAAATATTCTGGAGTTAAGAGCGATATTCAATGCTCTTCTGGCTTGGCCTCAGTTAGCATCACTGAGGTTCATCAGATTTCAGTCGGACAACATCACGACTGTGGCTTACATCAACCATCAAGGGGGACCAGGAGTTCCCTAGCGATGTTAGAAGTCTCAAAAATAATTCGCTGGGCAGAGTAACACTCTTGCCACCTGTCAGCAATCCATATCCCAGGCATGGAGAACTGGGAGGCGGATTTTCTAAGTCGTCAGACTTTCCATCCGGGGGAGTGGGAACTCCATCCTGAGGTGTTTGCTCAGTTGATTCATCGTTGGGGCAAACCAGAGTTGGATCTCATGGCGTCTCGCCAAGCTTCCTTGTTACGGATCCAGGTCCAGGGACCCAGAAGCGACGCTGATAGATGCTCTAGCAGCGCCTTGGTTCTTCAACCTGGCTTATGTGTTTCCACCGTTTCCTCTGCTCCCTCGACTGATTGCCAAAATCAAACAGGAGAGAGCATCAGTGATTCTGATAGCACCTGCGTGGCCACACAGGACTTGGTATGCAGACCTAGTGGACATGTCATCCTTTCCATCATGGACTCTGCATCTAAGACAGGACCTTCTGATACAAGGTCCTTTCAATCATCCAAATCTAATTTCTCTGAGACTGACTGCATGGAGATTGAACGCTTGATTCTATCAAAGCGTGGCTTCTCCGAGTCAGTCATTGATACTTTAATACAGGCACGAAAGCCTGTTACCAGGAAAATCTACCACAAGATATGGAGTAAATATCTTTATTGGTGTGAATCCAAGAATTACTCATGGAGTAAGGTTAGGATTCCTAGAATATTGTCTTTTCTCCAAGAGGGCTTGGAGAAAGGATTATCAGCTAGTTCCTTAAAGGGACAGATTTCTGCTCTGTCTATTCTTTTGCACAAGCGTCTGGCAGAGGTTCCAGACGTCCAGGCATTTTGCCAGGCTTTGGTTAGAATTAGGCCTGTGTTTAAACCTGTTGCTCCCCCGTGGAGCTTAAACTTGGTTCTTAAGGTTCTTCAAGGAGTTCCGTTTGAACCCCTTCATTCCATTGATATTAAACTTTTATCTTGGAAAGTTCTGTTTTTGATGGCTATTTCCTCGGCTCGGAGAGTCTCTGAGCTATCTGCCTTACAATGTGATTCTCCTTATCTGATTTTTCATGCAGATAAGGTAGTTCTGCGTACCAAACCTGGGTTTTTACCTAAGGTGGTTTCTAACAAGAATATCAATCAAGAGATTGTTGTTCCATCGTTGTGCCCTATTCCTTCTTCAAAGAAGGAACGTCTTTTACATAATCTGGACGTAGTCCGTGCCTTGAAGTTTTACTTACAAGCTACTAAGGATTTTCGTCAAACATCTTTCCTGTTTGTCGTTTACTCTGGACAGAGGAGAGGTCAAAAAGCTTTGGCAACCTCTCTTTCCTTTTGGCTTCGGAGCGGAATTCTCCTAGCCTATGAGACTGCTGGACAGCAGCCCCCTGAAAGGATTACAGCTCATTCTATTAGAGCTGTGGCTTCCACCTGGGCCTTCAAAAATGAGGCCTCTGTTGAACAGATTTGCAAGGCTGCGACTTGGTCTTCGCTTCACACTTTTTCAAAAATTTTACAAATTTGATACTTTGCTTCTTCGGAGGCTGTGTTTGGGAGAAAGGTTCTTCAGGCAGTGGTTCCTTCCGCTTAATCCCTGCCTTGTCCCTCCCATCATCCGTGTACTTTAGCTTTGGTATTGGTATCCCACAAGTAATGGATGATCCGTGGACTGGATACACTTAACAAGAGAAAACATAATTTATGCTTACCTGATAAATTTATTTCTCTTGTAGTGTATCCAGTCCACGGCCCGCCCTGTCCTTTTAAGGCAGGTCTAAATTTTAATTAAACTACAGTCACCACTGCACCCTATGGTTTCTCCTTTCTCTGTTTGTTTTCGGTCGAATGACTGGATATGACAGTTAGGGGAGGAGCTATATAGCAGCTCTGCTGTGGGTGATCCTCTTGCAACTTCCTGTTGGGAAGGAGAATATCCCACAAGTAATGGATGATCCGTGGACTGGATACACTACAAGAGAAATAAATTTATCAGGTAAGCATAAATTATGTTTTCTCTTGTGGTGTATCCAGTCCACGGCCCGCCCTGTCATTTTAAGACAGGTGGTTTTTATTTTTAAACTACAGTCACCACTGCACCCTATGGTTTCTCCTTTTTCTTCCTAACCTTCGGTCGAATGACTGGGGGGTGGAGCTAGAGGGGGAGCTATATGGACAGCTCTGCTGTGTGCTCTCTTTGCCACTTCCTGTTGGGAAGGAGAATATCCCACAAGTAAAGGATGAATCCGTGGACTGGATCCTCCACAAGAGAAATACATTTATCAGGTAATCATAAATTCTGTTTTTTTTTCCATCAAAATCTAGATTATCTGAGGCTGACTTTGTGGAGGTTGGACGCTTAATCCTATCCAAGAGAGGTTTTTCTGAGATAGTGATTGATACTCTCATTCAAGCTCGTAAGACGGTTACTCATTGCATCTATCATAAGGTGTGGAGAACCTACTTATTCTGGTGGGAAGAGCGCAGGTCTTCCTGGCATAAAGTTAAGGTTGCCAGGATCCTATCGTTTCTCCAGGATGGATTAGAGAAGGGTCTTTCTGCCAGTTCCCTGAGGGGACAGATTCCGTCCTTATCTGTTTTTTGTTTTTTTAAACTTTTATTTATCACCAACAATGAGTACAGAAATACATTGTGTACATCATTCCACCTCACTGGGTGGTTAAAGTAGATTGTCAGAACATAGAAATGTGTCCATAGAGATATTTCTTTCATGTAATTGGCAAGAGTCCATGAGCTAGTGACATATGGGATATACAATCCTACCAGGAGGGGCAAAGTTTCCCAAACCTCAAAATACCTATAAATACACCCCTCACCACACCCACAATTCAGTTTTACAAAATTTGCCTCCTATGGAGGTGGTGAAGTAAGTTTGTGCTAAGATTTCTACGTTGATATGCGCTTCTCAGCATTGTTGAAGCCCGATTCCTCTCAGAGTACAGTGAATGTAAGAGGGACGTGAAGGGAGTATCACTTATTTGAATACGATGATTTCGCTAACGGGGGTCTATTTCATAGGTTCTCTGTTATCGGTCGTAGAGATTCATCTCCTACCTCCCTTTTCAGATCGACGATATACTCTCAATTTACCATTACCTCTACTAATAACTGTTTTAGTACTGGTTTGGCTATCTGCTATATGTGGATGGGTGTCTTTTGGTAAGTATGTTTTCATTACTTAAGACACTCTCAGCTATGGTTGGGCACTTTATGCATTTATGTAAAGTTCTAAATATATGTATTGTACTTATATTTGCCATGAGTCAGGTTCATGTATTTCCTTCTGCAGACTGTCAGTTTCATATTTGGGAATGTAAACATTTTTAAGAAATTTATTTCTTACCTGGGGTTTAGTCTTTTTTCAATTGACTACTTCTTATAATTGCGGGTATTAGGCCCGCGGGTGCGTCAAATGCTAAACTTTATTGCGTCATTCTTGGCGCGAAAAAATACGTTTGTGACGCAACTTCGTCATTTCCGGCGTCATACGTGACGCCGAGATCTTTCACACTGCGGCGTCATTAGTGACGCAAGTGTGTCATTTCCGGTCATTTTTGGCGCCAAAAAAGACTTTACGTTACGTTGTGTGTCATACTTGGCGCCAAATTTTTTTCATTATTTCAATACCCCTTGTTTGCCTCTTGCTTTTTACTTTCAGAGGCCTATGCTATTGCATTTTTTCCCATTCCTGAAACTGTCATATAAGAAAATAGATCATTTTTCTTTATATGTTGTTTTTTCTCTTACATTGTGCAAGATGTCCCAATCTGATCCTGCCTCAGAAGTTTCTGCTGGAACATTGCTGCCTGACATCGGTTCTACCAAAGCTAAGTGCATTTGTTGTAAAGTTGTAGAAATTATTCCACCGAATGTCATTTGTAATAGTTGTCATGATAAACTTTTACATGCAGATAGTGTTTCCATCAGTAATAGTACATTGCCAGTTGCAGTTCCTTCAACTTCTAATGTGCATGATATACCTGTAAGATGTCCCAATCTGATCCTGCCTCAGAAGTTTCTGCTGGAACATTGCTGCCTGACATCGGTTCTACCAAAGCTAAGTGCATTTGTTGTAAAGTTGTAGAAATTATTCCACCGAATGTCATTTGTAATAGTTGTCATGATAAACTTTTACATGCAGATAGTGTTTCCATCAGTAATAGTACATTGCCAGTTGCAGTTCCTTCAACTTCTAATGTGCATGATATACCTGTAAATTTTAAAGAATTTATTTCTGATTCTATTATGAAGGCTTTGTCTGCATTTCCACCTTCTAATAAAAGTAAAAGGTCTTTTAAAACTTCTCATTTAGCTGATGAAATTTCAAATGACCAACAACATAATAATTCATCCTCTTCTGATGAGGATCTATCTGAAACAGAAGATCCTTCCTCAGACATTGACACTGACAAATCTACTTATTTATTTAAAATAGAGTATATGCGTTCTTTATTAAAAGAAGTGTTAATTACTTTGGATATTGAGGTAACAAGTCCTATTGACGTTCAGTTTAATAAACGTTTAATTGCTGTTTTTAAACCTCCTGTGGTTTCCCCAGGGGTTTTTCCCATTCCTGAGGATATTTCTGATATGATTTCTAGGGAATGGAATAAGCCAGGTACTTCTTTTATTCTTTTATTCCTTCTTCAAGGTTTAAAAAATTGTATCCTTTACCAGCAAAATCTATAGAGTTTTGGGAAAAAATCCCCAAAGGGCTATTTCTACTCTTGCTAAACGTACCACTATTCCTATGGAAGATAGCACTTCCTTTAAGGATCCTTTAGATAGGAAGCTTGAATCTTATCTAAGGAAGGCCTATTTATATTCAGGTCATCTTCTCAGACCTGCTATTTCTTTGGCTGATGTTGCGGCTGCATCAACTTTCTGGTTGGAAAATTTAGCGCAACATGAATTGGATTCTGACATATCTAGCGTTGTTCTCTTACTGCAACATGCTAATCATTTTATTTGTGATGCCATTTTTTATATTATCAAAATTGATGTTAGATCCATGTCTTTAGCTGTTTTAGCTAGAAGAGCTTTGTGGCTTAAATCTTGGAATGCTGATATGACATCTAAATCTAGATTACTATCTCTTTGTTTCCAAGGTAATAATTTATTTGGTTCTCAGTTGGATTCTATTATTTCAACTATCACTGGGGGAACAGGAGTTTTTTTGCCTCAGGATAAAAAACCTAAGGGTAAATCTAAGGCTTCTAACCGTTTTCGTTCCTTTCATCAGAATAAAGAACAAAAACTCAATCCTTCCCCCAAGGAATCTGCTTCCAATTGGAAGCCTTCCTCAAATTGGAATAAATCCAAGCCATTTAGGAAACCAAAGTCAGCCCCTAAATCTGCATGAAGGTGCGGCCCTCATGCCAGCTCAGCTGGTAGGGGGTAGATTAAGGTTTTTCAAGGATATTTGGATAAAATCTGTCCAAAATCATTGGATTTAGAGCATTGTCTCTCAAGGGAATCGAATAGGATTCAAAGTAAGACCTCCTGTGAGAAGATTTTTTTCTCTCATGCATCCCTGTAAATCCAGTAAAAGCTCAGGCTTTTCTGAAGTGTGTTTCAGATCTGGAGTCTTCAGGGGTAATCATGCCAGTTCCTCCTCAGGAACAAGGTTTGGGGTTTTATTCAAACCTATTCATTGTACCGAAGAAAGAAAATGTATTCAGACCAGTTCTGGATCTAAAAATTTTGAATTGTTATGTAAGAGTACCAACTTTCAAGATGGTGACTATAATGACTATTCTGCCTTTTGTTCAGCGACTTGCAGGATGCATACCTTCATATTCCGATTCATCCAGAACACTTTCAGTTTCTGAGATTCTCTTTTCTAGACAAGCATTACCAATGTGTTGCTCTTCCATTTGGCCTAGCAACAGCTCCAAGAATCTTTTCAAAGGTTCTGGGTGCCCTACTATCTGTAATCAGAGAACAGGGTATTGTGGTGTTTCCTTATTTGGACGATATCTTGGTACTAGCTCAGTCTTTACATACTGCAGAATCTCACACGAATCAACTAGTGTTGTTTCTTCGGAAACATGGTTGGAGGATCAATTTCAAGTCAGTCTGAAAAATTAAAACAGAAATTTGTAGATAGGGGCTATAATGACAAAAAGATAGAGGAAATAAGACAAGAAATAAGACAAGTAAATAGATGTGATTTGGTAAATAAAAATGGATTTAAAAATAAAAAAAACCCTAAAAGAATTCAACAAGCTGCAGAGGATAACTTATTTATTCCATTTATCACAAATTATAGTAATAATAAATTTCTGATAGAAAAATTTTTAAAAAAACATTGGGGAATACTAAAGAACGATGAGCTTATAGGCTCTCTACTCCCTAAAAAACCACAAATTATTTATAAGAAGGCTCGAAACCTAAAGTCCATTTTAGCACCAACTGAAAATAAAAATAAAAATAGACATAAAAATAAAGAAAAACAAATGGATTTAAAAGGTAACACCTTAGAAGGTTTTTTTCCATGCCTAACCTGTAAGGCGTGTAAACACTCTAAAAAGGAAAAGGAATTCAAATCAACTGTCACAGGAAAATCCTATAAAATTAGAGACACCATAAGGTGCTCAGACAAATCGGTTATTTATTTAATACAGTGTAAATGTGGCAAGCAATATATAGGGGAATCAGAAAGACCCCTACGAGACCGAATTCGTGAACATATCTGGTCGATTGAAAATCACGATTTAGATAGGAACAAAGATCTCCCTATACCAAAACACTTCATTACCTGTAATGGGGGAGATATGAAGTGTTTTTCATATATGGGTATAGACAAGTTGAAAAAGAACTGGAGAGGGGGAAATGCACAGTCAGAATTACTTAAAAAAGAGACCAAATGGATTTTTGATCTAAAATCGCTTAAACCGAACGACCTAAACTTAGATTTCGATATAGGGTGTTTCCTTAGAGAATAAATCCTATTTGCTTCTTCCCCTTAGTTTTGCTTTTTGTAAATTATCTTAACTCCTTTATTTATATTGCGGACTTAAAATTGTATTAGTTGAATATATCTGTTTAGATTACTGTATGGTTCTCTATTAGATTATACTTAAACAAATTGATACTGGGACAATATAATTGACATAGAGAGTTGTTTTTTTAAAAAAAACTGTTTTTTTCCCTGCGGGATGTGCTTTGGACGGGATAATATAGGGGGTGCAAGTAAAAATGAAAATAAATTTCCCCTTTCTGTATGTCTCTACGAATCCGTTATAAATATAAATAAAAATGATTGTTAATCTTAAAAGAATCTTAAATTGATCATCAAATAAGCTGAAATTTGAAGGGCAAATTGTGCATCTTTAAATGTATTAGGAATAAGAGCAGAAAGTAACAATAGAAAAAATGTATCATTTTGTATCTGTATCGCAGTTCTCTTTGTTTTTGTTTTTGAATTAATGCCTAACCAATCATATGCAGGGGTGACGGTATAAAAGACCTGACCTCCCATCTATCAGGAGCTTGACAAAGGCCCAGACCGGGCTGAAACGCGTTGCTCCGCCCACTTTTCTAACACACAGGTGACTGGAACTAATTACCAGCGCCGAGACCGCACAGAGACCCAGAGCACATTTTTGGTCTATCTGGCGTGAGTGCTGATACGGATTGTAAAAGACAAGAGGTTTCCTTCATTTCGGGGATCCATCCAGCAGTGATCTAATCCAGGACCGCTATAGAGAGACAGCTGGGACTTCATAGAGCATTTTCGGTGTAAGTAATAAGTGAACACCTTAAATTTTGGCTCTCTTCCTGTCTGTTCATTTGGATCTCATCTCGTTACAGCTCCGGTTAAAATACCACTAACTTCCAGCTGACGTGGATCTTCCTTGGTTTCCAATGGGATCTTTGTTCTCTATCTCGAATTAACCATTTGTGATAGTGATTGTCTCATTGTTGTTTTATTGTTATTTCATTTATGCAATTTTATTTTGAGGTTTTTAGGGATTTTATTGATACTACATTTTCAAACGCCTGATCAGAGTGTTTTTTAAATTTTGTTTTAAAAATATTTTTGTGCATGATTAAGATTGTAATAAAATAAAATTTGTTTATTTTTTACTTGCACCATTACTCTGGTTCATCCTTAAGCACATCCCTTAATCAACTACCCAGTTTTCACATATTTGCAAGGAATTATCATTTCCATTGTACCAAGGTAATTTATTGCTTATAGTATACAATAATTAGAACCTTTGCATTACCAATTTTAGCTACACGTTAGCGCCAAGGGTTATTATAGTAATATCCTTATTACTATTGTATGATTGGAGGATCAATTTACCAAAAAGTTTCTTGATTCCTCAGACAAGGGTCACCTTTTTAGTCTTCGAGATTGATTCAGTGTCCATGACTCTGTCTCTAACAGACAAGAGACGTTTAAAATTGGTCGCAGGATGCCGGCTCCTTCAGTCTCAGTCATTCCCTTCAGTGGCTATGTGCATGGAAGTTTTAGGTCTCATGACTGCAGCATCGGACACGATCCCCTTTGCTCGTTTTCACATGAGAACTCTACAGCTTTGTATGCTGAATCAATGGTGCAGGGATTATACAAAGATATCACAATTAATATCCTTGAATCCCAATGTACGACACTCTCTGACATGGTGGATAGATCACCATCGTTTGGTTCAAGGGGCTTCTTTTGTTCGCCCAACCTGGACTGTGATCACAACAGATGCGAATCTTTCAGGTTGGGTAGCTGTTTGGGGATCTCTGACAGCACAAGGGGTTTGGAAATCTCAAGAGGCGAGATTACCAATAAATATTTTAGAACTCCGTGCAATTCTCAGGGCTCTTCAGTTCTGGCCTCTGCTAAAGAGAGAACCGTTCATTTGTTTTCAGACAGACAATATCACAACTGTGGCTTATGTCAATCATCAGGGTGGGACTCACAGTCCCCAAGCTATGAAAGAAGTATCTCGGATACTTGCCTGGGCGGAATCCAGCTCCTGTCTAATCTCTGCAGTGCATATCCCAGGCGTAGACAATTGGGAGGCGGATTATCTCAGCCGCCAGACTTTACATCCAGGGGAGTGGTCTCTCCATCCAGATGCGTTTTCTCAGATTGTTCAGATGTGGGGGCTTCCAGAGATAGATCTCATGGCCTCTCATCTAAACAAGAAACTTCCCAGATACCTGTCCAGGTCCAGGGATGTTCAGGCGGAAGCAGTGGATGCGCTGACACTTCATTGGTGTTATCAACCTGCTTACATCTTCCCGCCTCTAGTTCTCCTTCCAAGAGTGATCTCCAAAATCATCATGGAACAGTCTTTTGTGTTGCTGGTGGCTCCAGCATGGCCACACAGGTTTTGGTATGCGGATATGGTTCGGATGTCCAGTTGCCCGCCTTGGCCACTTCCGTTACGGTCGGACCTACTATCTCAAGGTCCGTTTTTCCATCAGGATCTCAAATCATTAAATTTGAAGGTATGGAAATTGAACGCTTAGTTCTAAGTCATAGAGGTTTCTCTGACTCAGTGATTAATACTATGTTATAAGCTCGTAAATCTGTCTCTAGAAAGATTTATTATAGAGTTTGGAAGACTTACATTTCATGGTGTTTCTGAGCTATCTGCTCTTTCTTGTGAGTCTCCTTTTCTGATTTTTCATCAGGATAAGGCAGTTTTGCGGACTTCTTTTCAATTTTTACCTAAGGTTGTGAATTCTAACAACATTAGTAGAGAAGTTGTTGTCCCTTCCTTGTGTCCTAATCCTAAGTATTCTTTGGAGAGATCCTTACATTCTCCTAAAGATTTCAGGAAGACTTCCAGTCTATTTGTTTTATTTTCTGGTCCTAGGAAAGGTCAGAAGGCTTCTGCTATTTCCTTGGCTTCTTGGTTGAAACTTTTGATTCATCAAGCTTATTTGGAGTTGGGTCAGGCCCCGCCTCAGAGAATTAAAGCTCATTCTACTAGATCAGTCTCCACTTTGTGGGCTTTTAAGAATGAAGCTTCAGTTGATCAGATATGCAAAGCGGCGACTTGGTCCTCTTTGCATACATTTACTAAATTCTACCATTTTAATGTATTTGCTTCTTCGGAAGCAGTTTTTGGTAGAAAAGTTCTTCAGGCAGCTGTTTCAGTTTGATTCTTCTGCTTTTTTATTTAAGTTTTTTTCTTTCAAAAATGAAAATAAACTTATTTTTTTGGGTTGTGGATTAATGTTTTTCAGCGAAATATGGCTGTTTTTATTTTTATTCCCTCCCTCTCTAGTGACTCTTGAGTGGAAGACTCCACATCTTGGGTATTGATATCCCATATGTCACTAGCTCATGGACTCTTGCCAATTACATGAAAGAAAACATAATTTATGTAAGAACTTACCTGATAAATTCATTTCTTTTATATTGGCAAGAGTCCATGAGGCCCACCCTTTTTATGGTGGTTATGATTTTTTGTATAAAGCACAATTCTTTCCAAATTTCCTTTGTTGATGCTTTCTACTCCTTTCTTTATCACCCCACTGCTTGGCTATTCGTTAAACTGAATTGTGGGTGTGGTGAGGGGTGTATTTATAGGCATTTGAGGTTTGGGAAACTTTGCCCCTCCTGGTAGGATTGTATATCCCATATGTCACTAGCTCATGGACTCTTGCCAATATGAAAGAAATTAATTTATCAGGTAAGTTCTTACATAAATTATGTTTTCAAACAGTTAATAATACAATTGTGTTTTGACAAAAAGGGGACCCAATTATGGAGATTTTTGAAATTCCAACAAGAATTTAAGTGAGCACAAGGGGAATGCCTATGTCTGTTAGAGCGAAAGTATACATAGGTATTAGAAATATGAGGTCCTAGTGCTAATTGGTAAGGGGCATAGAAAACCAACCTGTTCTGTGTTTTAAGTCAGCAGCAGTCAATTTATTATTAAAAAAATAACATTGAATCTTGAACAACTTCAGAGATATAAAATAGGGAATTGTACATTGGGAGACACTTTGTGGTACCTTGTGTGCGTGGGTATACATATCCGTATAATAGAACGCTCTTATAAGATCCAGCTATTACATGCTTCATGTTATCTTATTTATATCCAGGACCCAAGGTCAAGCTAGTGATACGTAGGGAAAGATTCTTTGAGCCTAATAAGAAGAGCATAACAGTTAGGGCAATTTTTTAGAGGTGTAAGCATGCTGTGTTAAAGAGCAGAAAATAATCATTGCGCTGAGTCCCAGTGTACATTAAAAGTTTCCTATAGCAAATGATATAAGTTTATTAAATATTGGATCAAACTATAAGGTTGTTGTCTCTATATACTGTACTCGCACCCCAACAGAGTCAATAGTAAAACTAACATGTAACTTAATATTGAACAGAAGCTAGTTAATAAAAAGGCATGTGGTAGCATAATTTGTCCAGTTAGTGCTATACACAGTTTTCCAGTATGTACATATATGCAGTGGGCAGATTTACCAGCACGTATAAAACAGTGGAAACCAGCACAAACATGCAGCTCTTTCTAACACCAACAAGAAGACAAAGAGTTAAATCTGCAGCTTCCACGGGGTGCCATGCATGTATGCACACAGCTTAGCCAACCCCTACACGATATAGGAATAAGTGGAGCTCAGGAAAACCTGTCTGGTAGGGAGAGCAGCTGGATGATTTCTGCATGTCTGGATCTCGTATCTTTTTACCATGATCCATTTCCACTGTGGCTATCATGACCGTTCCAGGGTTGACGAGCAGTCCCACAGACGTGTCATCAACACTGAGTGCATAATGATCCTTTCGATCTCCATATGCAATAATGTGGATAAGTTGGGAGCTGTGGAATTCCTCTGCCTCCATTGCGGGAAGAGAGGTGTCATAGGCAGTCTTCTCTACTAAACTTGGACTTAGATCCGTGTCCACAACTGAGATAGTCGCTTGCATGGACGTTGGAGGTCTCGGTAAGTCCTTCTTTGGATCAAGAAGTAAGTCTGTGGCAGATTCTGACAAGTCCAGGCAGGAGAGAGTTGCTCTGTTCTCCGATGTCACTACCGCTGGTCTGCTCTGTAGGGGAGCTGGGGTCTTAAGGCTGCCGATTGTTCGTGAGTAGAGTGTGGAATTGTTAGCCATATTTTGTAATGCAGCGGCATGTCTGATGGAAACGGGCTCCTTTAGTCGTGGAGGCTATTCCTTTATCTTCGCTATTTCGTATAGCTCAGTGCAGGATGATAGGAGTCGGTTCAACTTAGGCAAGAATATGGCCCTTAGTTCAACAAGAATATAGTTGTCGATGCCTCGTTCTTAAGTGATGTGCCTTTCCATTTCTTAAGGTCGATGAGGAGGATTAATGTGTGGCTGATTTGAAATGGAGTTATGTACAATGTGGCGGTGAAAAACACGCCAAAACTAGTAAAGTGCCTTCCGGGAAAGAAGAGATGAAATTGCTTCTATCTGCTTGAGATTCCTGGACAGCTTATCTGTCAAGGGAGATGCAGATGGCATAGGATGATGGCAGTATAGCAGAGATTAGAAGAGGATTTCTTCAGAGCAACAGATGCTTGCAGCCATCTTCTAGAGCCGCCCACCGGAAGTCCCTCGTCCCTATCTGTTTTGTCTGCTGCACAAGAGGCTTTTAGAGCTTCCCGATGTACTTTTTTATGGCTCTGATTAGGATCAGACCTGTGTTTAGATCTAAGGCTCCTCCTTGGAGTCTAAATCTTGTCATTAAGTTGTTGCAACGGGCTCCGTTAGAGCCTATGCATGAGATTGACATTAAATTGTTGTCCTGGAAGGTTCTTTTTCTACTGACTATTGCTTCTGCGTGCAGAGTATCTGAGATTGCCGCCTTGGAATGTGAGCCTCCTTATCTGGTGTTCCACTCTGATAAGACAGTCCTACATACTAAGTTAGGTTTTCTTCCTAAGGTCGTGTCAGACTGCAACATAAATCAAGAGATTGTGGTTCCTTCCTTGTGTCCAAATCCTTCCTCTGCGAAGGAGCGTTTGCTTCATAATCTGGACGTGGTTCGCCCTTAAAGTTCTACCTTCAGGCTACTAAGGATGTTAGACCAACTTCGTCCTTGTTTGTTGTCTATTCAGGGAAGCGTAAGGGACAGAAGGTCTCTTCGACTTCCTTATATTTTTGGTTAAGGAGTGTTATCTGCCTTGCCTATGAGACAGCAGGACATAAACCTCAGAGGATTACGGCTCATTCTACTAGAGCAGTGGCTTCCTCTTGGGCCTTTAAGAACGAGGCCTCTATGGACCAGATTTGTAAGGCGGCTACCTTGTCCTCCTGACACACTTTTTCTAAATTCTACAAGTTTGATGTTTTTGCTTCGGGTGAAGCAGCTTTCGGGAGAAAGGTTTTGCAGGCTGTGGTGCCCTCAAATTAGGTTCTGCCTTTCTTTTTGTCCCTCCCATTATTATTTAGTGTCCTTTAGAACTTGGGTATAAGTTTCCCAACAGTAAGGAATGATGCCATGTACTCTCCTTATATTAAAAAGGAAAACATAAATTATGCCTACCAGATAATTTCATTTCCTTCTGTATAAGGAGAGTCCATGGCCCCCGCCCGTGTTCTCCAATGGGCGGCCCTCTAAAAAAAAAAAAAAATTCTGGCAACGTTTATACCCTGATGTTTCTCCTATTGTTCCTTGTTTCCTCGGCAGGATGACTGAGGGATGGGGGTAGTGGGAGAGGTATTTAAGCCTTTGGCTGGGGTGTCTTTGCCTCCTCATGTTGGCCAGGTTCAGTATTACCTAACATTAAGGAATGATGCCATGGACTCTCCTTATACAGAAGGAAATTAAGTTATCTGGTAAGCATAATTAGTTTTTTGTGAAAAATAGGCTGAACATGGGAGCTCCAGGGGCGTATATGATATTGTCTCACAAAATGCAATGTAATTCTAAAAAGATTTTTCTCACTGTAGATCTGTTTTTTCTTAAGAGTAAGGAGGTGGTGGCAAGCTTTTCTGAAAATACTTAATACCCTTATAGAAAAACACATGCATACGAATTGTGATTGTAAGATGCTATACGCAGAAAGCAGTGTAATGTGATTTATATTGGCTACAGGATTTTATTTTCTTCTGTTAAGTGTGATCAGTCCACGGGTCATCATTACTTCTGGGACACTACTCCTCCCCAACAGGAAGTGCAAGAGGATTCACCCAGCAGAGCCGCATATAGCTCCTCCCCTCTACGTCACTCCCAGTCATTCTCTTGCACCCAACGACTAGATAGGATGTGTGAGAGGACTATGGTGATTATACTTAGTTTTATATCTTCAATCAAAAGTTTGTTATTTTAAAATAGCACATGAGTGTGTTATTACATCTCTGGCAGAGTTTGAAGAAGAATCTACCAGAGTTTTACTATGATTTTAGCCGGAGTAGTTAAGATCATATTGCTGTTTCTCGGCCATCTGAGGAGAGGTAAACTTCAGATCAGGGGACAGCGGGCAGATGAATCTGCATAGAGGTATGTAGCAGCTTTTATTTTCTGACAATGGAATTGATGAGAAAATCCTGCCATACCGATATAATGTCATGTATGTATACTTTACACTTCAGTATTCTGGGGAATGGTACTTCACTGGAATTACACTGTAAGAAGTACATAAAACTTTTTAATAACTAAGAAATTATGTTTAACGTTTTTGCTGGAATGTAAAATCGTTTTCATTTGCTGAGGTACTGAGTGAATAAATGTTTGGGCACTATTTTTCCACTTGGCAGTTGCTTGATCTTTTTTCTGACAGTTTCTGTTCTCTCTCACTGCTGTGTGTGAGGGGGAGGGGCCGTTTTTTGGCGCTTTTGCTACGCATCAGAAATTTCAGTCAGCAGCTCATTGTATTTCCTGCATGATCCGGTTCATCTCTACAGAACTCAGGGGTCTTCAAAACTTGTTTTGAGGGAGGTAATTTCTCTCAGCAGAGCTGTGAGATTATAGTTGACTGAGATAAAAAACGTTTATTCTGTAATTTTTTTCTGCTTTCAGAATTAGTTGTCTTTTGCTAATGGGATCAAACCTTTGCTAAAGTTGTGTTGTTTACAAGGATTGAGGCTATAACTGTTTCAATTTATTAATTTTCAACTGTCATAAATCTTCTGTGCTTCTTAAAGGCACAGTACGTTTTTAAAAATATTCTAATAGAATTGTATTCCAAGTTGCAAGTTTATTTGCTAGTGTGTTAAACATGTCTGATTCAGAGGAAGATACCTGTGTCATTTGTTGCAATGCCAAAGTGGAGCCCAATAGAAATTTATGTACTAACTGTATTGATGCTACTTTAAATAAAAGTCAATATGTACAAATTGAACAAATTTCACCAAACAACGAGGGGAGAGTTATGCCGACTAACTCGCCTCACGTGTCAGTACCTGCATCTCCCGCTAGGGAGGTGCGCGATATGGTGGCGCCCAGTACAGCTGGGCGGCCATTACAGATAACTTTACAAGATATGGCCACTGTTATGACTGAAGTTTTGGCTAAATTACCAGAACTAAGAGGCAAGCGTGATCACTCTGGGGTGAGAACAGAGTGCGCTGATAATATTAGGGCCATGTCAGACACTGCGTCACAGGTGGCAGAACATGAGGACGGAGAACTTCATTCTGTGGGTGACGGTTCTGATCCAAACAGACTGGATTCAGATACTTCAAATTTTAAATTTAAGCTGGAAAACCTCAGTGTATTACTAGGGGAGGTGTTAGCGGCTCTGAATGATTGTAACACAGTTGCAATACCAGAGAAAATGTGTAGGTTGGATAAATATTTTGCGGTACCGGCGAGTACTGATGTTTTTCCTATACCTAAGAGACTTACTGAAATTGTTACTAAGGAGTGGGATAGACCCGGTGTGCCGTTCTCACCCCCTCCGATATTTAGAAAAATGTTTCCAATAGACGCCACCACACGGGACTTATGGCAAGCGGTCCCTAAGGTGGAGGGAGCAGTTTCTACTTTAGCTAAGCGTACCACTATCCCGGTGGAGGATAGCTGTGCTTTTTCAGATCCAATGGATAAAAAATTAGAGGGTTACCTTAAGAAAATGTTTGTTCAACAAGGTTTTATATTGCAACCCCTTGCATGCATTGCGCCGGTCACGGCTGCAGCGGCATTCTGGATTGAGTCTCTGGAAGAGAACATTAGTTCAGCTACTCTGGACGACATTACGGACAGGCTTAGAGTCCTTAAACTAGCTAATTCATTCATTTCGGAGGCCGTAGTACATTTAACTAAACTTACGGCTAAGAATTCAGGATTCGCCATTCAGGCACGCAGGGCGCTGTGGCTAAAATCCTGGTCAGCTGATGTTACTTCTAAGTCTAAATTGCTTAATATAGCTTTTAAAGGGCAGTCCTTATTTGGGCCTGGTTTGAAAGAAATTATCGCTGACATTACAGGAGGTAAAGGCCACGCCCTGCCTCAAGACAGGGCCAAACCTAAGGCCAAACAGTCTAATTTTCGTTCCTTTCGGAATTTCAAAGCAGGAGCAGCATCAACTTCCTCTGCCCCAAAGCAAGAAGGATCTGTTGCTCGCTACAGACAAAACTGGAGACCTAACCAGTCTTGGAACAAGGGCAAGCAGGCCAGGAAACCTGCTGCTGCCCCTAAAACAGCATGAATTGAGGGCCCCCGATCCGGGATCGGATCTAGTGGGGGGCAGGCTTTCTCTCTTCGCCCAGGCTTGGGCAAGAGATGTCCAGGATCCCTGGGTGCTAGAGATAATATCTCAGGGATACCTTCTGGACTTCAAATACTCTCCTCCAAGAGAGAGATTTCATCTGTCAAGGTTGTCAACAATCCAGACAAAGAAAGAGGCGTTTCTACGCTGCGTACAAGAGCTCTTGTTAATGGGAGTAATCCATCCAGTTCCACGGTCGGAACAGGGACAAGGGTTTTACTCAAATCTGTTTGTGGTTCCCAAAAAAGAGGGAACTTTCAGACCAATCCTGGACTTAAAGATCCTAAACAAATTCCTAAGAGTTCCATCGTTCAAGATGGAGACTATTCGGACAATTTTACCTATGATTCAAGAGGGTCAGTACATGACCACTGTAGATTTAAAAGATGCTTACCTTCACATACCGATTCACAAAGATCATTACCGGTACCTAAGGTTTGCCTTCCTAGACAGGCATTACCAGTTTGTGGCTCTTCCATTCGGATTGGCTACAGCTCCAAGAATCTTCACAAAGGTTCTGGGTGCTCTTCTGGCGGTACTAAGACCGCGGGGAATCTCGGTAGCTCCATACCTAGACGACATTCTGATACAAGCTTCAAGCTTTCAAACTGCCAAGTTTCATACAGAGTTAGTACTGGCATTTCTAAGGTCACATGGATGGAAGGTGAACGAAAAGAAAAGTTCACTCGTTCCACTCACAAGAGTTCCCTTCCTGGGGACTCTTATAGATTCTGTAGAAATGAAGATTTACCTGACAGAGGACAGGCTAACAAGACTTCAAAGTGCTTGCCGCACCCTTCATTCCATTCAACACCCGTCAGTGGCTCAATGCATGGAGGTAATCGGCTTAATGGTAGCGGCAATGGACATAGTACCCTTTTCACGCTTACACCTCAGACCACTGCAACTGTGCATGCTAAGTCAGTGGAATGGGGATTACTCAGACTTGTCCCCTTCTCTGAATCTGGATCAAGAGACTAGAAATTCTCTTCTATGGTGGCTTTCTCGGCCACATCTGTCCAGGGGGATGCCATTCAGCAGACCAGACTGGACAATTGTAACAACAGACGCCAACCTTCTAGGTTGGGGTGCCGTCTGGAATTCTCTGAAGGCTCAGGGACAATGGAGTCAGGAGGAGAGTCTCCTGCCAATAAACATTCTGGAATTGAGAGCAGTTCTCAATGCACTCCTGGCTTGGCCCCAGTTGACAACTCGGGGGTTCATCAGGTTTCAGTCGGACAACATCACGACTGTAGCTTACATCAACCATCAGGGAGGGACAAGAAGCTCCCTAGCAATGATGGAAGTATCAAAGATAATTCGCTGGGCAGAGTCTCACTCTTGCCACCTGTCAGCAATCCACATCCCGGGAGTGGAGAACTGGGAGGCGGATTTCTTAAGTCGTCAGACTTTTCATCCGGGGGAGTGGGAACTTCATCCGGAGGTCTTTGCCCAAATACTTCGACGTTGGGGCAAACCAGAGATAGATCTCATGGCGTCTCGACAGAACGCCAAGCTTCCTCGTTACGGGTCCAGATCCAGGGATCCAGGAGCAGTCCTGATAGATGCCCTGACAGCACCTTGGGATTTCAGGATGGCTTACGTGTTTCCACCCTTCCCGATGCTTCCTCGATTGATTGCCAGAATCAAACAGGAGAGAGCATCAGTGATTCTAATAGCACCTGCATGGCCACGCAGGACTTGGTATGCAGACCTAGTGGACATGTCATCCTGTCCACCTTGGTCTCTACCTCTGAAACAGGACCTTCTGATACAGGGTCCTTTCAAACATCAAAATCTAACTTCTCTGAAGCTGACTGCTTGGAAATTGAACGCTTGATTTTATCAAGACGTGGATTTTCTGAGTCAGTTATTGATACCTTAATACAGGCTAGGAAGCCTGTTACCAGAAGGATTTACCATAAGATATGGCGTAAATACCTATATTGGTGTGAATCCAAAGGTTACTCTTGGAGTAAGGTTAGGATTCCTAGGATATTGTCTTTTCTACAAGAAGGTTTAGAAAAGGGTTTATCTGCTAGTTCTTTAAAGGGACAGATCTCAGCTCTGTCCATTCTGTTACACAAACGTCTGTCAGAAGTTCCTGACGTCCAGGCTTTTTGTCAGGCTTTGGCCAGGATTAAGCCTGTGTTTAAAACTGTTGCTCCACCATGGAGTTTAAACCTTGTTCTTAATGTTTTACAGGGCGTTCCGTTTGAACCCCTTCATTCCATTGATATAAAGTTGTTATCTTGGAAAGTTCTATTTTTAATGGCTATTTCCTCGGCTCTGAATTATCAGCCTTACATTGTGATTCTCCTTATTTGATTTTTCATTCGGATAAGGTAGTTCTGCGTACTAAACCTGGGTTCTTACCTAAGGTAGTCACTAACAGGAATATCAATCAAGAGATTGTTGTTCCTTCTTTGTGCCCAAATCCTTCTTCGAAGAAGGAACGTCTACTGCACAACCTGGACGTAGTCCGTGCTCTAAAATTTTACTTACAGGCAACTAAGGAATTTCGACAAACGTCTTCTCTGTTTGTCGTTTACTCTGGTCAGAGGAGAGGTCAAAAGGCTTCTGCTACCTCTCTTTCTTTTTGGCTTCGTAGCATAATTCGTTTAGCTTATGAGACTGCTGGACAGCAGCCTCCTGAAAGAATTACAGCTCATTCTACTAGAGCTGTGGCTTCCACTTGGGCCTTCAAGAATGAGGCCTCTGTTGAGCAGATTTGCAAGGCTGCAACTTGGTCTTCGCTTCATACTTTTTCCAAATTTTACAAATTTGACACTTTTGCTTCCTCGGAGGCTATTTTTGGGAGAAAGGTTCTTCAGGCAGTGGTTCCTTCTGTATAAAGAGCCTGCCTATCCCTCCCGTCATCCGTGTACTTTTGCTTTGGTATTGGTATCCCAGAAGTAATGATGACCCGTGGACTGATCACACTTAACAGAAGAAAACATAATTTATGCTTACCTGATAAATTCCTTTCTTCTGTAGTGTGATCAGTCCACGGCCCGCCCTGTTTTTAAGGCAGGTAAATATTTTTTAAGTTATACTCCAGTCACCAATACACCCTTGGCTTCTCCTTTCTCGTTGGTCCTTGGTCGAATGACTGGGAGTGACGTAGAGGGGAGGAGCTATATGCGGCTCTGCTGGGTGAATCCTCTTGCACTTCCTGTTGGGGAGGAGTAGTGTCCCAGAAGTAATGATGACCCATGGACTGATCACACTACAGAAGAAAGGAATTTATCAGGTAAGCATAAATTATGTTTTTAAAGTACCCCCCCCCCCCCTCCCTGCTATCATCGCTCTATGGAGGGAAGTGTCCCTTTCCCAGTGAGCTCCATAACTTTATATCTACCCACTCACCCTTTTTGTTTAAATAATTCCACCATGGCAGCCCCTGCAAGGGTCACTGTGATAAACCTTGTCTGATCTGGAGAGGTTTAGATAATCGGCTCCTAAGTATTTTGACAGGCACTTGACATAATGCCTTGTTTGTGTATAGTAACATGTCTCAGTATTTTTTGTTTTCCCTCTCAGCCTTTTAGAAGAGGTGTCTTCAGATATGTGCCTGCACATCTACGCAAAGGGATGTCTACTTCCAATATCTGGCTGCCGCCCCAGTGTATTGGCTGCACGTGTGTGCAGCATGTCCACCATAGACAAGCTGATGAAGTGGAGTGTACTGGGAGTTCAGGGAGCCTTGCTGAGCCAGAGACTTGAGCCGGTTTATATAACCAGTGTGGTTACAGGTGAAAAGTTATAGGAGATACAAGTAGAGAATTACCAGTATAGTAAACACATTGTAATTAGAGAATGTTTCAGCAGTCTTGCATGACATTAACATACTGTGTTTCAAAAGTGTTTATAATGCTTTAACACCTTGTTTGCTGCAGTTTTTTTTATTTGCCAAATTTCTCCCACCAGTGTCCAAAGTACAATAATACAATATTTAAACAGGCAATTATCACCAAGTATTTCTTCCCAGTGGCATGGAGAGTCCACAATTCCATTAATTACTGTTGGAAATTCAACACCTGGCCACCAGGAGGAGGCAAAGACACCCCAGCCAGACCTTAAGTATCCCTCCCACTTCCCATACTCCCCCAGTCATTATTTGCCTCTGTAACAAGGAGGAAGCGAAGAGGGTGCTCTGAAGAAATATGGATTTTAGTCCTTTAATGGGTAGTTTTTCTTTAAGAAAGGACTGGGGTTAATGCTGTGTCCATGTAAACCTCTTAACAGAATTAGTAGCTGTTAGTTGCTGGATGTCGCAGGGAACTTCTCTGTCCTCCTTCCAGCAATCAGTGCTAACACCCCCACCTGGCAACCAGTGTTCGCTTACACTGCTTTCCTTTCTACCTCAAGTCCCTGTCAGAAGTTGGATGCAGCACAGCAGAGGCCCTGAAGGGTAAGTCCTTTTACTTTCCTAAGACATGGAGAGTCCACAACGTCATTCCAATGACTAGTGGGAATATCACTCCTGGCCAGCAGGAAGAGGCAAAGAGCACCAGAGCAAATCTGTTAAGTGTCACTCCCTTACCCATAATACCCAGTCATTCTCTTTGCCTCTGTCAATGGAGGAGGTGAAGTTTGGTGTCTGAAGAAATTAATTCCTTTTTTGAGTACTTTTTCCTGCAAGCAAGGATTTGGGTTTAGCTGAGTCCACGTCAATCTCTTTAGTAGAGTAGTGGTGGCTTTTAAGCAGTTAGGAAGTTGTGAGGTGGTCTTTACTTTGTTTTCTAACATATTGCTGCCCTAGTAATAGAAATACAGAGTTAGTTACTCTGTTCATTCATTTTTCTACAGGTCTCTCTGAGGAGTATGTGTCCTTTCACACCTTGTAAGCTGTTGTCCTGCCTGACAGCTGGATTGCAGGCAAGTGCTTTGTCTTTTAGGTAGAGACTTGCACTTAATGAAGAATATCTGCAACTTTTATTGGGACATACTGTATCCTTTAAATGATATCGGCATTTATCATTGCACAAGCAGTTCTGGTGAACTGCTTATGCAATGCCGCCCCCCTGCAGATTTGCGGCCAATCGCTATCAGGGAGTGTCAAGCAACCCGATTGTATGCGATTGGGCGGATTAATGTCCACAGCCTCAGATGCTTCTTAACTCTGAAGGCTAGCGAGGAACCGTGTATTTGGCCCCATTCGGGCCATGATAAATTGGCCCCTATGTCTCGACTTTTATCCTTGTCCTTTAAGGGCAAATCTCTATTTGGTTCGGGCCTGGACTCCATTATTGCTTCAGTTACTGGTGGAAAGGGAGCCTTCCTACCCCAGGATAAGAAATCTAAGCCTAAGAGTCGTTCAGCGGCATGTTTTCAACAGGAGTCAGAGGAGCGTGGAAACTGAGTCTCCTAGGACAACCTGCAAACCCACCCAGGGTTGGAATAAGAATAAACAGCTCAGGAAGACTTCCTAAGACAACAAGTCAGCATGACTGGTTTGCTCCCAACCTGTTTCAGAGGGAATTGTCTCAGTCCATTCAGGACATTATTTGCCAGGGATACAGAATAAGCTTTCAGTCTCATAACCCAGGGGCTGCTTTCTACTGTAAAGGGTCTCAGGAAACCCTGTAAAGAGATTGGCTCTGCTCCGCTGCATAGACTACCTCATCGGCATGGGCATAGTAGCTCCAGTTCTACTCCAACCTCTTCATGGTTCCCAAGAAGGAGGGCGCATTCTGCCCTATTTTGGACTTGAAGAAACTGAACAAATTAATAAAGGTTCCCACCTTCAAGATGGAAACGATAAGGTCCATACTGCCCCTAGTACAAGAGGGTCAGTTCATGTTCACAATAGACCTAAAGGACGCGTACCTTCACATTCCGATCCACAGAGATCATTACCGTTCTATTTGCCTTCTTAGACAAACACTACCAGTTTGCTGCACTTCCATTCAGACTGGCTACAGCACCGCCGGTGTTCACCAAGGTGCTGGGAGCTTTACTGGCTGCGGTTCATCTGCAGAGAATTGCGGTGGCCCCTTACTTGGACGACATGTGGCTCAGGACCTGTCTCATGTCATCTCTCTGGACGCTCAGACCACAGGGAGTCTTGCCTGGTGGCAGTTACCAGCTCCAGTTCTCCTAGGGATGAGTTTCCGTCTCCCCACCTGGGTAATAATCACCACAGACGTGAGTCTGTCTGTCTGGGGTGCAGTGTGGGATTCTCTGAGAGCACAGGGAACCTGGTGTCTAGAAAAAAGTATCTCTATCTTTATCAACATTCTTGAGTTGTGGGCAATATACAACGCACTTCTAGCGTGGCCTCAATTGGGTTCCGCCCAGTATATCCGATTTCTGATGGACATTATCACAAATGTGGCCTACATCAGGTTGGCACACGGAGCTCGCTGGTGATGCAGGAGTTGTCCCTGCTGTGGGAGGAGAGAAATTAATGTCAGTTTTCAGCTATCCACATTCCAGGTGTGAGAAAATTGGGAAGCGGATTTCCTGTATATGTAGACTCTTCACTAAAGGGAGTGGTCTCTGAATGAGGAGGTTTTTCTAGAAGTAGCTCGTAGATGGGGGTGTTCCCGGACATAGGTCTGAAGGCTTCCTGCTTCAATGCCAAGCTTCCGAGGTATGTATCGAGTTCCAGGGATCCTCAGGTGTAACTAATGGATGCTCTAGTGGTCCTGTGGAACTTCAACCTTGTTTATCTGTTCCCAACGATTGTCCTTTTGCCCCAGGTCGTTGTCCGGATCAAGCATGATAGATTACAAAGTATTCTGATAGCACCTGTGTGGCCATGCAGGACAAGGTACGCAGACCTAGTGAGCATATCATCTGCTCCTCCTTGGCTGTTGCCTCTTCGTCAGGATATGTTGGGTTAAGGATTATTCCTTTACCAAAATCTAGATACTCCTGAAGGCTGACTGCCTGGAGATTGAACAGTTGATTTTGACTCGGTCATTCTCTTTGCCTGTGTTAATAATAGGAAGAGGTAAAGCGAGGTGTTTTAGATTCTTCAATCAAGATGTTTTTTATTTTAAATGGTACCGGTGAGTACTATTTTGCTCAGGGAGATATGAGAAGAAGATTTCTGCCCTGAGGTTGATGATCTTAGCAGATGTAACTAAGGTCCATTTTGGTTCCCACAGAACTTCTGAAGGTAGTGCAAGAGAAATCTTCAGTGTGGAGAACGGTGTCATGCTACAAGCAGCATTGAGGTATGTTCAGTCTTTTATTCTGAGGAGACTTGGTATATCAGAGCTGGCTGACATTTGTTTCCCTGCAAGGGAAGGGGTAAGCAGTAGACCTGTTGAATGAGGGTGTAACTGAGAGACCTATGTTTATTCATTTTGCCTAACATATAAACGTTATACTATATGGGGCTTGACACTGGGAGAGGCAGCTTGAGAATGATAGTTTATTAACAAGGGCTGCAGGTTTATTTATTTTCAAAGGGACCACATGGCTTGTTTTCAGACCGCTTCCCATGCGGTTGTTCAGACTATTAGCACGTCCATGATGGGCGGGGCCTATTTCGCAAGCTCAGACGCGCAGTTGACTCTGACTGATAAGGCAGTAGGCATTTGCTCCTGTGGGGCCTAAACTTCTGTTCTGTTCACCGGATCGTTGTAGAGTCTTTTTGCAGTACCCTGGGAGCAGGGGTCTTTTTTTCAGTCTAACATTTTTTTTGCTTAAAAATGTCTCTTAGAGGGTACATTTCCATTTCCCTTACAGGGTGCAATAATTTTTGGGCCAATTGAATATAAATATTTAATTGTGTAGCATTTATTAACGTTTTTTGTCAATCTGAGAAAAATTGTGCGCTTTTTATTTCTTAAAGGCGCAGTACACATTTTTCCAAAAGTGTTTTAAATCAATAAATAAGGTGATTTACGACTATTGTGGTTATTGCTAATCTGTTCAACATGTCTGACATTGAGGAAACTAATTGCTCTATGTGTTTAGAAGCCACTGTGTCTTACTTTGTGTACCTCTTGTACTGAAAGGGCCTTACAATGTAAAAAGCATATTTTAGGTAATGAAAGTGTGCCTAAGGATGATTCTCAGTCTGAAGAGAATCAGGACATGCCATCTAATTCTCCCCAAGTGTCACAACCTTTAACGCTCACGCAAGCGACGCCAAGTACATCAAGTGCGTCTAATTCTTTTACTCTGCAGGATATGGCTGCAGTTATGTCAACTACCCTTACAGGGGTATTATCTAAATTACCAGTGTTATAAGGTAAACGCAGTAGGTCAGGTATTAATGTACATACTGAATCCTCTGATGCTCCAGGGGCGTATATGATATTGTCTCACAAAATGCAATGTTATTCTAAAAAGATTTTTCTCACTGTAGATCTGTTTTTTCTTAAGAGTAAGGAGGTGGTGGCAAGCTTTTCTGAAAATACTTAATACCCTTATAGAAAAACACATGCATACGAATTGTGATTGTAAGATGCTATACGCAGAAAGCAGTGTAATGTGATTTATATTGGCTACAGGATTTTATTTTTAAAGTACCCCCCCTCCCTGCTATCATCGCTCTATGGAGGGAAGTGTCCCTTTCCCAGTGAGCTCCATAACTTTATATCTACCCACTCACAGGAACTGCCCTTTTTGTTTAAATAATTCCACCACGGCAGCCCCTGCAAGGGTCACTGTGATAAACCTTGTCTGATCTGGAGAGGTTTAGATAATCGGCTCCTAAGTATTTTGACAGGCACTTGACATTATGCCTTGTTTGTGTATAGTAACATGTCTCAGTATTTTTTGTTTTCCCTCTCAGCCTTATAGAAGAGGTGTCTTCAGATATGTGCCTGCACATCTACGCAAAGGGATGTCTACTTCCAATATCTGGCTGCCGCCCCAGTGTATTGGCTGCATGTGTGTGCAGCATGTCCACCATAGACAAGCTGATGAAGTGGAGTGTACTGGGAGTTCAGGGAGCCTTGCTGAGCCAGAGACTTGAGCCGGTTTATATAACCAGTGTGGTTACAGGTGAAAAGTTATAGGAGATACAAGTAGAGAATTACCAGTATAGTAAACACATTGTAATTAGAGAATGTTTCAGCAGTCTTGCATGACATTAACATACTGTGTTTCAAAAGTGTTTATAATGCTTTAACACCTTGTTTGCTGCAGTTTTTTTTATTTGCCAAATTTCTCCCACCAGTGTCCAAAGTACAATAATACAATATTTAAACAGGCAATTATCACCAAGTATTTCTTCCCAGTGGCATGGAGAGTCCACAATTCCATTAATTACTGTTGGAAATTCAACACCTGGCCACCAGGAGGAGGCAAAGACACCCCAGCCAGACCTTAAGTATCCCTCCCACTTCCCATACTCCCCCAGTCATTATTTGCCTCTGTAACAAGGAGGAAGCGAAGAGGGTGCTCTGAAGAAATATGTATTTTAGTCCTTTAATGGGTAGTTTTTCTTTAAGAAAGGACTGGGGTTAATGCTGTGTCCATGTAAACCTCTTAACAGAATTAGTAGCTGTTAGTTGCAGGATGTCGCAGGGAACTTCTCTGTCCTCCTTCCAGCAATCAGTGCTAACACCCCCACCTGGCAACCAGTGTTCGCTTACACTGCTTTCCTTTCTACCTCAAGTCCCTGTCAGAAGTTGGATGCAGCACAGCAGAGGCCCTGAAGGGTAAGTCCTTTTACTTTCCTAAGACATGGAGAGTCCACAACGTCATTCCAATTACTAGTGGGAATATCACTCCTGGCCAGCAGGAGGAGGCAAAGAGCACCAGAGCAAATCTGTTAAGTGTCACTCCCTTACCCATAATACCCAGTCATTCTCTTTGCCTCTGTCAATGGAGGAGGTGAAGTTTGGTGTCTGAAGAAATTAATTCCTTTTTTGAGTACTTTTTCCTGCAAGCAAGGATTTGGGTTTAGCTGAGTCCACGTCAATCTCTTTAGTAGAGTAGTGGTGGCTTTTAAGCAGTTAGGAAGTTGTGAGGTGGTCTTTACTTTGTTTTCTAACATATTGCTGCCCTAGTTATAGAAATACAGAGTTAGTTACTCTGTTCATTCATTTTCTCCAACATAGGTGTGTCCGGTCCACGGCGTCATCCTTACTTGTGGGATATTCTCTTCCCCAACAGGAAATGGCAAAGAGCCCAGCAAAGCTGGTCATATGATCCCTCCTAGGCTCCGCCTACCCCAGTCATTCTCTTTGCCGTTGCACAGGCAACATCTCCACGGAGATGGCTAAGAGTTTTTTGGTGTTTAAATGTAGTTTTATTCTTCAATCAAGTGTTTGTTATTTTAAAATAGTGCTGGTATGTACTATTTACTCTGAAACAGAAAAGAGAAGAAGATTTCTGTTTGTGAGAGGAAGATGATTTTAGCAGACGTTACTAAAATCGATTGCTGTTTCCACACAGGACTGTTGAGATGAAGTAACTTCAGTTGGGGGAAGCAGTTGGCAGACTTTTCTGCCTGGGGTATGATGGCCACATTTCTAACACGACTTGGTAATGCTGGAAGGCTGTCATTTTCCCTATGGGGACCGGTAAGCCATTTTCTTAGATTAAGTAAAAGAATAAAGGCTTTATAAGGGCTTAATAAACTGGTAGACATTTTTCTGGGCTAAAACGATTACTTGCTAAGCATATTTGACAGATTATAGCGCTTTATAGTTATTATAATCTTGGGGATTGTTGTTAAAAAACGGCAGGCACTGTATGGACACCTTTTTCAGATGGGGGCCTTCTCTAGTCATAGGCAGAGCCTCATTTTCGCGCCACTAATGCGCAGTTGTTTTTGGAAGGCAAGGCATGCAGATGCATGTGTGAGGAGCTAGGATCCACTGAAAAAGCTTATAGAAGGCGTCATTTGGTATCGTATTCCCCTCTGGGCTTGGTTGGGTCTCAGCAAAGCAGATTCCTGGGACTGTATAGGGGTTAAATGTAAAAACGGCTCCGGTTCCGTTATTTTAAGGGTTAAAGCTTCCAAATTTGGTGTGCAATACTTTTAAGGCTTTAAGACACTGTGGTGAAATTTTGGTGAATTTTGAACAATTGCTTCATACTTTTTCGCATTTTCAGTAATAAAGTGTGTTCTGTTTAAAATTTAAAGTGACAGTAACGGTTTTATTTTAAAACGTTTTTTGTGCTTTGTTGACAAGTTTAAGCCTGTTTAACATGTCTGAACCATCAGATAAACAATGTTCTATATGTATGAATGCCAATGTGTCTCCCCATTTAAATATATGTGATAATTGTGACATGGTGTCCAAACAAAGTAGGGACAATGATGCCACAGATAATAATAGTGCCCAAGATGATTCTTCAGATGAGGGGAGTAAGCATGGTACTGCATCACCCCCTTCTGTGTCTACACCAGTTTTGCCCACACAAGAGGCCCCTAGTACATCTAGTGCGCCAATACTTATTACTATGCAACAATTAACGGCTGTTATGGATAATTCTATTAAAAATATTTTATCTAAAATGCCTACTTATCAAAGAAAGCGCGATTGCTCAGTTTTAAACACTGAAGAGCAAGAGGACGCTGATGATAACGCTTCTGACATACCCTCACACCAATCTGAAGGGGCCAGGAGGGAGGTTTTGTCTGAGGGAGAAATTTCAGATTCAGGGAAAATTTCTCAACAAGCTGAACCCGATGTTGTAACATTTAAATTTAAATTAGAACATCTCCGCGCACTGCTTAAGGAGGTATTATCTACTCTGGATGATTGTGACAATTTGGTCATTCCAGAGAAATTATGTAAGATGGACAAGTTCCTAGAGGTTCCGGTGCCCCCCGATGTTTTTCCTATACCCAAGCGGGTGGCGGACATAGTAAACAAGGAATGGGAAAGGCCCGGCATACCTTTTGTGCCTCCCCCTATATTTAAGAAATTATTTCCTATAGTCGACCCCAGAAAGGACTTATGGCAGACAGTCCCTAAGGTCGAGGGGGCGGTTTCTACTCTAAACAAACGCACTACTATTCCCATAGAAGATAGTTGTGCTTTTAAAGATCCTATGGATAAAAAATTAGAGGGTTTGCTTAAAAGAATGTTTGTTCAGCAAGGTTACCTAATTCAACCAATTTTATGCATTGTTTCTGTCACTACGGCAGCGTGTTTCTGGTTCGAAGAACTAGAAAAGTCGCTCGATAAGGAATCTTCGTATGAGGAGATTATGGACAGAGTTCATGCACTTAAATTGGCTAACTCTTTTATTCTAGATGCCGCTTTGCAATTAGCGAGATTAGCGGCGAAAAATTAGGGGTTTGCTATCGTGGCGCGCAGAGCGCTCTGGCTAAAGTCTTGGTCAGCGGATGTGTCTTCCAAGACAAAATTGCTTAACATCCCTTTCAAGGGCAAAACACTGTTTGGTCCTGATTTGAAAGAGATTATTTCAGACATCACCGGAGGAAAGGGCCACGCCCTTCCTCAGGATAGGTCTTTTAAGGCTAGAAATAAGCCTAATTTTCGTCCCTTTCGCAGAAACGGACCAGCCTCTACTCCTACATCCTCTAAGCAAGAGGGTAATACTTCTCAACCCAAACCAGCCTGGAGACCGATGCAAGGCTGGAACAAGGGTAAGCAGGCCAAGAAGCCTGCCACTGCTACCAAAACAGCATGAAGGGATGGTCCCCGATCCGGGACCGGATCTGGTGGGGGGCAGACTTTCTCTCTTTGCTCAGGCCTGGGCAAGAGATGTTCAGGATCCTTGGGCACTAGAAATAGTTTCTCAAGGTTATCTCCTGGAATTCAAGGAACTACCCCCAAGGGGAAGGTTCCACAGGTCTCAATTATCTTCAAACCAAATAAAAAGACAGGCATTCTTACATTGTGTAGAAGACCTGTTAAGGATGGGAGTAATTCATCCAGTTCCAATAAGAGAACAAGGGATGGGGTTCTACTCCAACCTGTTCATAGTTCCCAAAAAAGAGGGAACGTTCAGACCAATTCTAGATCTCAAGATCCTAAACAAATTTCTCAGGGTTCCATCGTTCAAAATGGAAACCATTCGAACGATTCTTCCTACCATCCAGGAAGGTCAATTTATGACCACGGTGGATTTAAAGGATGCGTACCTCCATATTCCTATCCACAAGGAACATCATCAGTTCCTAAGATTCGCTTTTCTGGACAAGCATTACCAGTTTGTGGCACTTCCTTTCGGATTAGCCACTGCTCCGAGAATTTTCACAAAGGTACTAGGGTCCCTTCTAGCGGTTCTAAGACCAAGGGGCATTGCAGTAGTACCGTACTTGGACGACATCCTGATTCAAGCGTCGTCTCTGTCAAAAGCAAAGGCTCATACGGACATCGTCCTAGCCTTTCTCAGATCTCACGGATGGAAAGTAAACATATAAAAAAGCTCTCTTTCCCCGTCGACAAGAGTTCCCTTCTTGGGAACAATAATAGACTCCTTAGAAATGAGAATTTTTCTGACAGAGGTCAGAAAATCAAAACTTCTAAGCTCTTGTCAAGTTCTTCATTCTGTTCTTCGTCCTTCCATAGCGCAGTGCATGGAAGTAATAGGATTGATGGTTGCAGCAATGGACATAGTTCCTTTTGCACGAATTCATCTAAGACCATTACAACTGTGCATGCTCAGACAGTGGAATGGGGATTATACAGACTTGTCTCCGACGATTCAAGTAGATCAAGGGACCAGAGATTCACTCCGTTGGTGGCTGACCCCGGACAATCTGTCACAGGGAATGAGCTTCCGCAGACCAGAGTGGGTCATTGTCACGACCGACGCCAGTCTGGTGGGCTGGGGCGCGGTCTGGGAACCCCTGAAGGTTCAGGGTCTATGGTCTCGGGAAGAATCTCTTCTCCCGATAAACATTCTGGAACTAAGAGCGATATTCAATGCTCTCAAAGCTTGGCCTCATCTAGCAAAGGCCAAATTCATAAGGTTTCAATCAGACAACATGACGACAGTTGCATATATCAACCATCAGGGGGGAACAAGGAGTTCCCTGGCGATGGAGGAAGTGACCAAGATAATTCAATGGGCGGAGGATCACTCCTGCCACTTGTCTGCAATCCACATCCCAGGGGTGGAAAATTGGGAAGCGGATTTTCTGAGTCGTCAGACATTCCATCCGGGGGAGTGGGAACTCCACCCGGAAATCTTTGCCCAAATAACTCAATTATGGGGCATTCCAGACATGGATCTGATGGCGTCTCGTCAGAACTTCAAGGTTCCTTGTTACGGGTCCAGATCCAGGGATCCCAAGGCGACTCTAGTAGATGCACTAGTAGCACCTTGGACCTTCAACCTAGCTTATGTTTTCCCACCGTTTCCTCTCATTCCCAGGCTGGTAGCCAGGATCAACCAGGAGAGGGCTTCGGTAATCTTGATAGCTCCTGCGTGGCCACGCAGGACTTGGTATGCAGACCTGGTGAATATGTCATCGGCTCCACCATGGAAGCTACCTTTGAGACAGGACCTTCTTGTTCAAGGTCCATTCGAACATCCGAATCTGGTTTCTCTCCAACTGACTGCTTGGAGATTGAACGCTTGATTTTATCAAAGCGTGGGTTTTCAGATTCTGTAATAGATACTCTGATTCAGGCTAGAAAGCCTGTAACTAGAAAAATTTACCATAAGATATGGAAAAAATATATCTATTGGTGTGAATCTAAAGGATTCCCATGGAACAAGATAAAAATTCCTAGGATTTTATCCTTTCTACAAGAGGGTTTGGAGAAGGGATTATCTGCAAGTTCTCTGAAGGGACAGATTTCTGCGTTATCTGTTTTACTTCACAAAAGGCTGGCAGCTGTGCCAGACGTTCAAGCGTTTGTTCAGGCTCTGGTTAGAATCAAGCCTGTTTACAGACCTTTGACTCCTCCCTGGAGTCTTAATCTAGTTCTTTCAGTTCTTCAAGGGGTTCCGTTTGAACCCTTACATTCCGTAGATATTAAGTTATTATCTTGGAAAGTTCTGTTTTTGGTTGCAATTTCTTCTGCTAGAAGAGTTTCTGAGTTATCTGCTCTGCAGTGTTCTCCGCCCTATCTGGTGTTCCATGCAGATAAGGTGGTTTTGCGTACTAAGCCTGGTTTTCTTCCGAAAGTTGTTTCCAACAAGAATATTAACCAGGAGATAGTTGTACCTTCTTTGTGACCGAATCCAGTTTCAAAGAAGGAACGTTTGTTACACAATTTGGACGTAGTCCGTGCTCTAAAATTCTATTTAGAGGCCACTAAAGATTTCAGACAAACTTCTTCTTTGTTTGTTGTTTATTCTGGTAAAAGGAGAGGTCAAAAAGCAACTTCTACCTCTCTTTCTTTTTGGCTTAAAAGCATTATCCGTTTGGCATATGAGACTGCCGGACGGCAGCCTCCTGAAAGAATCACAGCTCACTCCACTAGGGCTGTGGCTTCCACATGGGCCTTCAAGAACGAGGCTTCTGTTGACCAGATATGTAAGGCAGCGACTTGGTCTTCACTGCACACTTTTGCCAAATTTTACAAATTTGATACTTTTGCTTCTTCAGAGGCTATTTTTGGGAGAAAGGTTTTGCAAGCCGTGGTGCCTTCCATTTAGGTGACCTGATTTGCTCCCTCCCTTCATCCGTGTCCTAAAGCTTTGGTATTGGTTCCCACAAGTAAGGATGACGCCGTGGACCGGAGACACCTATGTTGGAGAAAACAGAATTTATGCTTACCTGATAAATTACTTTCTCCAACGGTGTGTCCGGTCCACGGCCCGCCCTAGTTTTTTTAATCAGGTCTGATGAATTATTTTCTCTAACTACAGTCACCACGGTATCATATGGTTTCTCCTATGCATATTTCCTCCTGTACGTCGGTCGAATGACTGGGGTAGGCGGAGCCTAGGAGGGATCATATGACCAGCTTTGCTGGGCTCTTTGCCATTTCCTGTTGGGGAAGAGAATATCCCACAAGTAAGGATGACGCCGTGGACCGGACACACCGTTGGAGAAAGTAATTTATCAGGTAAGCATAAATTCTGTTTTTCTACAGGTCTCTCTGAGGAGTATGTGTCCTTTCACACCTTGTAAGCTGTTGTCCTGCCTGACAGCTGGATTGCAGGCAAGTGCTTTGTCTTTTAGGTAGAGACTTGCACTTAATAAAGAATATCTGCAACTTTTATTGGGACATACTGTATCCTTTAAATGATATCGGCATTTATCATTGCACAAGCAGTTCTGGTGAACTGCTTATGCAATGCCGCCCCCCTGCAGATTTGCGGCCAATCGCTATCAGGGAGTGTCAAGCAACCCGATTGTATGCGATTGGGCGGATTAATGTCCACAGCCTCAGATGCTTCTTAACTCTGAAGGCTAGCGAGGAACCGTGTATTTGGCCCCATTCGGGCCATGATAAATTGGCCCCTATGTCTCGACTTTTATCCTTGTCCTTTAAGGGCAAATCTCTATTTGGTTCGGGCCTGGACTCCATTATTGCTTCAGTTACTGGTGGAAAGGGAGCCTTCCTACCCCAGGATAAGAAATCTAAGCCTAAGAGTCGTTCAGCGGCATGTTTTCAACAGGAGTCAGATGAGCGTGGAAACTGAGTCTCCTAGGACAACCTGCAAACCCACCCAGGGTTGGAATAAGAATAAACAGCTCAGGAAGACTTCCTAAGACAACAAGTCAGCATGACTGGTTTGCCCCCAACCTGTTTCAGAGGGAATTGTCTCAGTCCATTCAGGACATTATTTGCCAGGGATACAGAATAAGCTTTCAGTCTCATAACCCAGGGGCTGCTTTCTACTGTAAAGGGTCTCAGGAAACCCTGTAAAGAGATTGGCTCTGCTCCGCTGCATAGACTACCTCATTGGCATGGGCATAGTAGCTCCAGTTCTACTCCAACCTCTTCATGGTTCCCAAGAAGGAGGGCGCATTCTGCCCTATTTTGGACTTGAAGAAACTGAACAAATTAATAAAGGTTCCCACCTTCAAGATGGAAACGATAAGGTCCATACTGCCCCTAGTACAAGAGGGTCAGTTCATGTTCACAATAGACCTAAAGGACGCGTACCTTCACATTCCGATCCACAGAGATCATTACCGTTCTATTTGCCTTCTTAGACAAACACTACCAGTTTGCTGCACTTCCATTCAGACTGGCTACAGCACCTCCGGTGTTCACCAAGGTGCTGGGAGCTTTACTGGCTGCAGTTCATCTGCAGAGAATTGCGGTGGCCCCTTACTTGGACGACATGTGGCTCAGGACCTGTCTCATGTCATCTCTCTGGACGCTCAGACGAGAGGGAGTCTTGCCTGGTGGCAGTTACCAGCTCCAGTTCTCCTAGGGATGAGTTTCCGTCTCCCCACCTGGGTAATAATCACCACAGACGTGAGTCTGTCTGTCTGGGGTGCAGTGTGGGATTCTCTGAGAGCACAGGGAACCTGGTGTCTGGAAAAAGTATCTCTATCTTTATCAACATTCTTGAGTTGTGGGCAATATACAACGCACTTCTAGCGTGGCCTCAATTGGTTTCCGCCCAGTATATCCGATTTCTGATGGACATTATCACAAATGTGGCCTACATCAGGTTGACACACAGAGCTCGCTGGTGATGCAGGAGTTGTCCCTGCTGTGGGAGAAGAGAAATTAATGTCAGTTTTCAGCTATCCACATTCCAGGTGTGAGAAAATTGGGAAGCGGATTTCCTGTACATGTAGACTCTTCACTAAAGGGAGTGGTCTCTGAATGAGGAGGTTTTTCTAGAAGTAGCTCGTAGATGGGGGTGTTCCCGGACATAGGTCTGAAGGCTTCCTGCTTCAATGCCAAGCTTCCGAGGTATGTATCGAGTTCCAGGGATCCTCAGGTGTAACTGATGGATGCTCTAGTGGTCCTGTGGAACTTCAACCTTGTTTATCTGTTCCCAACGATTGTCCTTTTGCCCCAGGTCGTTGTCCGGATCAAGCATGATAGAATACAAAGTATTCTGATAGCACCTGTGTGGCCATGCAGGACAAGGTACGCAGACCTAGTGAGCATATCATCTGCTCCTCCTTGGCTGTTGCCTCTTCGTCAGGATATGTTGGGTTAAGGATTATTCCTTTACCAAAATCTAGATACTCCTGAAGGCTGACTGCCTGGAGATTGAACAGTTGATTTTGACTCAGTCATTCTCTTTGCCTGTGTTAATAATTGGAAGAGGTAAAGCGAGGTGTTTTAGATTCTTCAATCAAGATGTTTTTTATTTTAAATGGTACCGGTGAGTACTATTTTGCTCAGGGAGATATGAGAAGATTTCTGCCCTGAGGTTGATGATCTTAGCAGATGTAACTAAGGTCCATTTTGGTTCCCACAGAGAAATGCAAGAGAAATCTTCAGTGTGGAGAACGGTGTCATGCTACAAGCAGCATTGAGGTATGTTCAGTCTTTTATTCTGAGGAGACTTGGTATATCAGAGCTGGCTGACATTTGTTTCCCTGCAAGGGAAGGGGTAAGCAGTAGACCTGTTCAATGAGGGTGTTACTGAGAGACCTATGTTTATTCATTTTGCCTAACATATAAACGTTATACTATATGGGGCTTGACACTGGGAGAGGCAGCTTGAGAATGATAGTTTATTAACAAGGGCTGCAGGTTTATTTATTTTCAAAGGGACCACATGGCTTGTTTTCAGACCGCTTCCCATGCGGTTGTTCAGACAATTAGCACGTCCATGATGGGCGGGGCCTATTTCGCAAGCTCAGACGCGCAGTTGACTCTGACTGATAAGGCAGTAGGCATTTGCTCCGGTGGGGCCTAAACTTCTGTTCTGTTCACCGGATCGTTGTAGAGTCTTTTTGCAGTAACCTGGGAGCAGGGGTCTTTTTTTCAGTCTAACATTTTTTTTTGCTTAAAAATGTCTCTTAGAGGGTACATTTCCATTTCCCTTACAGGGTGCAATAATTTTTGGGCCAATTGAATATAAATATTTAATTGTGTAGCATTTATTAACGTTTTTTGTCAATCTGAGAAAAATTGTGCGCTTTTTATTTCTTAAAGGCGCAGTACACATTTTTCCAAAAGTGTTTTAAATCAATAAATAAGGTGATTTACGACTATTGTGGTTATTGCTAATCTGTTCAACATGTCTGACATTGAGGAAACTAATTGCTCTATGTGTTTAGAAGCCACTGTGTCTTACTTTGTGTACCTCTTGTACTGAAAGGGCCTTACAATGTAAAAAGCATATTTTAGGTAATGAAAGTGTGCCTAAGGATGATTCTCAGTCTGAAGAGAATCAGGACATGTCATCTAATTCTCCCCAAGTGTCACAACCTTTAACGCTCACGCAAGCGACGCCAAGTACATCAAGTGCGTCTAATTCTTTTACTCTGCAGGATATGGCTGCAGTTATGTCAACTACCCTTACAGAGGTATTATCTAAATTACCAGTGTTGCAAGGTAAACGCAGTAGGTCAGGTATTAATGTACATACTGAATCCTCTGATACTTTGTTGGCTATTTCCGATATACCCTCATAGGGCTCTGAGTTGGGGGTCAGGGAATTATTGTCTGAGGGAGAACTTTCAGACCCAGGAAGTATGTTACCTCAGACAGATTCGGACGTCATGTCTTTAAATTTAAGCTTGAACACCTCCGCCTGTTACTTAGGGAGGTTTTAGCGACTCTGGACGATTGTGACCCTATTGTAATCCCACCAGAGAAATTGTGTAAAATGGAAAAATATTTGGAGGTACCTACTTACACTGATGTTTTTCCGGTTCCTAAAAGAATTTTCTGAAATTATAAAAAAGGAATGGGACAGACCGGATATACCGTTCTCTCCTCCCCCTAATTTCAAGAAAATGTATCCCATATCAGACACCATTCGGGACTCTTGGCAGTCGGTCCCTAAGGTGGAGGGAGCTATTTCTACCCTGGCTAAGCGTACAACTATACCTATTGAAGACAGTTGTGCTTTCAAAGACCCTATGGATAAGAAGTTAGAGGGTCTTCTAAAGAAATTATTTATTCATCAGGGTTTCCTTTTACAACCAACAGCTTGCATTGTCCCAGTCACTACTGCAGCAGCTTTTTGGTTCAATGCTCTAGAAGAATCTCTAAAGGTTGAAACTCCTTTAGAAGACATTTTAGATAGAATTACGGCTCTCAAGCTAGCTAATTCTTTTATTACAGATGCCGCTTTTCAAATTGCTAAGTTAGCGGCGAAAAATGCAGGATTTGCCATTTTAGCGCGTAGAGTGCTAATGGCTCAAATCGTGGTCTGCTGATGTGTCATCAAAATCTAAGCTTTTAGCTATTCCTTTCAAGGGTAAGACCCTATTAGGGCATGAATTGAAGGAAATTGAATTGAATTGAATTGAAGGACATTACTGGAGGTAAAGGCCACACCCTACTTCAGGATAAGTCTGTTAAGATGAGGGGTAAAAATAATTTCTTCTATAAGGTACGACGAGTCCACGGATTCATCCTTTACTTGTGGGATATTATCCTCCTGCTAACAGGAAGTGGCAAAGAGCACCACAGCAGAGCTGTCTATATAGCTCCTCCCTTAGCTTCACCCCCCAGTCATTCTCTTTGCCTACTCTAAGTACTAGGAAGGGTAAAGTGAAAGAGGTGATAAAATATTAGTTTTTAAATTCTTCAAGCAAGAGTTTTTTATTTTAAATGGTACCGGTGTGTACTATTTACTCTCAGGCAGCAAGCAGATGGATGAAGACTTCTGCCTGGAGGATGATGATCTTAGCATTTGTCACTAAGATCCAGAGCAGTTCCCACAGAGGCTGAGGGGTACAAGAAACTTCAATGTCAGGAACATTTTCATGCTATATAGCAGTGAGGTATGTTCAGTCATTTTTTCTGGACAGACTGTGTATTTCAGAAAGGCTGACAGTATCCCCATGAGGGTAAGGGTAAGCAGTAATCCTAAGAGCTATAGAAGGGCATTACTAAGCTTGCATAAGGGGCTAATTAAATAATGGTTGCCACTGAGTTTTTGAATGTTTGTGGGCAAACGTTTTGTGAACTGGGAGTGCTGTTAACGTTTTTTGGGCAATAACGTTTTTTGGCAACTTTATTGAGGGTACACTTGGCTTATTTCTCCTGTTAAGTGTAGTCAGTCCACGGGTCATCCATTACTTATGGGATTATTACTCCTCCCTAACAGGAAGTGCAAGAGGATCACCCAAGCAGAGCTGCTATATAGCTCCTCCCCTCTACGTCATATCCAGTCATTCTCTTGCACCTAACTAAAGATAGGACGTGTGAGAGGACTGTGGTGTGTTAAACTTAGTTTTTATTCCTTCAATCAAAAGTTTGTTATTTTAAAACGGCACCAGAGTGTGTTGTTTGTTCTCAGGCAGCATTAGAAGAAGAATCTGCCTGAGTTTTTCTATGATCTTAGCGGTCGTAACTAAGATCCACTTGCTGTTCTCGGCCATTCTGAGGAGTGAGGTAACTTCAGAACAGGGGATAGCATGCAGGGCAAACCTGCAAGGAGGTATGTGCAGTAAATTATTTTCTAAGGAATGGAATTGACTGAGAAAATACTGCTAATACTGATGTAATGTAAGTGCAGCCTTAAATGCAGTAGTAGCGACTGGTATCAGGCTGATAAGTATGTGAGTATACTCTGAGGTATTTCTGGGGAATGGAATTTCACTTAGAAAATACTGTCAATATTAAAGTATTATTTGAGCCCTCACTGCAGTGATAGCGACTTGCAGCAGGCATTTTAATAACACTTCACAATTTTCAATTATAAAACGTTTACTGGCATGTTAATCGTTTTTTCTGAGGTACTTGGTGATAAAACTTATTGGGCATAATTTTTACCACATGGCTGTCGTTTTTTCTGTTTAAAAACAGTTTACTGAGCTTCCCCACTGTTGTAATAGGAGTGGGAGGGGCCTATTTTAGCGCTTTATTGCGCAGTAAAAATTCAGTCACAGTTTTCCTTCCATGATTCAGGACGTTTCTGCAGAGCCCAGGGGTCTCCAAAACTAGTTTTTGAGGGAGGTAATCAGTCACAGCAGACCTGTGACAGTGTGTTTGACTGTGATATAAACGTTTATTTTTTCAACTGTTATCCGTTTTGGGTATTAAGGGGTTAATCATCCTTTTGCTGTGGGTGCAATCCGTTGCTAACTTTATATATTTTCTGTAAAATTTGGTTGTTTTCTAACTAATTGGTTCATTGTTAATTCAACTGTATCACAATTTATGTTTTCTTAAAGGCGCAGTAGCTTTTTTTATTGAGCTTGTAAATTTATTAAAAGTTTTTTTCCAAGCTTGCTAGTGTTATTGCTAGTCTGTTTAAACATGTCTGACACAGAGGAATCTGTTTGTTCATTATGTTCAAAGGCCAATGTGGAGCCCAATAGAAATTTGTGCACTCAGTGTATAGATGTCACTTTGAATAAAAGTCAAATTTTACATGCTAAGAAATTATCACCAGACAACGAGGGGGAAGTTATGCCGAATAACTCTCCTCACGTGTCAGTACCTTCGCCTCCCGCTCAGGAGGTGCGTGATATTGTGGCGCCAAGTACATCAGGGCGGCCCATACAAATCACTTTGCAAGACATGGCTAATGTTATGACTGAAGTATTATCTAAATTGCCAGAATTAAGAGGTAAATGCGATTACTCTGGGGTTAGAACAGAGCGCGCTGATAATAGTAGAGCCATGTCTGATACTGCGTCACAATTTGCAGAACATGAGGACGGAGAGCTTCATTCTGTGGGTGACGGGTCTGATCCAATTAAACTGGATTCAGAGATTTCAAATTTTAAATTTAAGCTTGAGAACCTCCGCGTATTGCTAGGGGAGGTATTAGCGGCTCTGAATGATTGTAACACGGTTGCAATCCCAGAGAAACTATGTAGGCTGGATAGATATTTTGCGGTACCGACGTGTACTGACGTTTTTCCTATACCTAAAAGGCTTACAGAAATTATTAGTAAGGAGTGGGATAGACCCGGTGTGCCATTTTCACCCCCTCCTATATTTAGAAAAATGTTTCCTATAGATGCCACTACACGGGACCTATGGCAGATGGTCCCTAAGGTGGAGGGAGCAGTTTCTACTCTGGCTAAGCGCACCACTATCCCGGTGGAGGATAGCTGTGCTTTTTTAGATCCAATGGATAAAAAGTTAGAGGGTTACCTTAAGAAAATGTTTGTTCAACAAGGTTTTATATTACAACCCCTTGCTTGCATTGCGCCTGTCACTGCTGCGGCGGCATTCTGGTTTGAGTCTCTGGAGGAGACCCTTAACACAGCTCCATTGGATGAGATTATAAACAAGCTTAAAGCCCTTAAGCTAGCTAATTCATTTATTGCTGATTCTGTAGTACACTTAACCAAACTTACGGCTAAGAACTCCGGATTCGCCATTCAAGCGCGCAGAGCGCTGTGGCTTAAATCCTGGTCAGCTGATGTGACTTCTAAATCTAAACTGCTTAATATTCCTTTCAAAGGGCAGACCTTATTCGGGCCCGGCTTGAAAGAAATTATCGCTGACATTACTGGAGGTAAGGGCCATGCTCTGCCTCAAGACAGGGCAAAACCAAAGGCTAAACAGTCTAATTTTCGTGCCTTTCGTAATTTCAAGGCAGGAGCAGCATCAACTTCCTCTGCTCCAAAACAGGAAGGAACTGTTGCTCGTTTCAGACAGGGTTGGAAAGCTAACCCGTCCTGGAACAAGGGCAAGCAGGCCAGAAAACCTGCTTGCTGCCCCTAAGACAGCATGAAGTGAGGGCCCCCTATCCGGAAACGGATCTAGTGGGGGGCAGACTTTCTCTCTTTGCCCAGGCTTGGGCAAGAGATGTCCAAGATCCCTGGGCGTTGGAAATCATATCTCAGGGATATCTTCTGGACTTCAAAACTTCTCCTCCACAAGGGAGATTTCATCTTTCAAGATTGTCAGCAAACCAAATAAAGAAAGAGGCGTTTTTACGCTGTGTACAAGACCTCTTACTAATGGGGGTGGTCCATCCAGTTCCGCGGTCGGAACACGGACAAGGATTCTATTCAAATCTGTTTGTGGTTCCCAAAAAAGAGGGAACCTTCAGACCAATCTTGGACCTAAAGATCCTAAACAAATTCCTAAGAGTTCCATCGTTCAAAATGGAAACTATTCGAACCATCCTACCCATGATCCAAGAGGTTCAGTACATGACCACAGTGGATTTAAAGGATGCTTACCTTCACATACCGATTCACAAGGATCATCACTGGTATCTAAGATTTGCCTTCCTAGACAGGCATTACCAGTTTGTAGCTCTTCCCTTCGGGTTAGCTACGGCTCCAAGAATCTTTACAAAGATTCTGGGCTCTCTTCTGGCGGTACTAAGACCGCGAGGCATAGCGGTGGCTCCGTACCTAGACGACATTCTGATACAAGCGTCAAGTTTCCAAACTGCCAAGTCTCATACAGAGATAGTTCTGGCATTTCTAAGGTCGCATGGGTGGAAGGTGAACATAGAAAAAAGTTCTCTATTGCCACTTACAAGAGTTCCCTTTCTAGGGACTCTTATAGATTCTGTAGAAATGAAAATCTACCTGACGGAGGCCAGGTTATCAAAACTTCTAAATGCTTGCCGTGTCCTTCATTCCATTCAACACCCGTCAGTGGCTCAATGCATGGAGGTAATCGGCTTAATGGTAGCGGCAATGGACATAGTGCCATTTGCACGCCTGCATCTCAGACCGCTGCAATTATGCATACTAGGTCAGTGGAATGGGGATTACTCAGATTTGTCCCCTCGGCTAAATCTGGATCAGGAGACCAGAGATTCTCTTCTATGGTGGCTTTCTCGGCCACATCTGTCCAAGGGAATGCCCTTCCGCAGGCCAGATTGGACGATTGTAACAACAGACGCCAGCCTTCTAGGTTGGGGCGCAGTCTGGAATTCCCTGAAGGCTCAGGGTTCATGGACTCAGGAGGAGAGACTCCTTCCAATAAACATTCTGGAATTAAGAGCAATTTTCAATGCTCTTCTGGCTTGGCCTCAGTTAGCAACTCTGAGGTTCATCAGATTTCAGTCGGACAACATCACGACTGTGGCTTACATCAACCATCAAGGAGGAACCAGGAGTTCCCTAACGATGTTGGAAGTCTCAAAGATAATTCGCTGGGCAGAGTCTCACTCTTGCCACCTATCAGCGATCCACATCCCAGGAGTGGAGAACTGGGAGGCGGATTTTCTAAGTCGCCAGACTTTTCATCCGGGGGAGTGGGAACTTCATCCGGAGGTCTTTGCCCAACTGATTCTTCGTTGGGGAAAACCAGATCTGGATCTCATGGCTTCTCGCCAGAACGCCAAGCTTCCTTGTTACGGATCCAGGTCCAGGGACCCGGGAGCGGTGCTGATAGATGCTCTGACAGCACATTGGGTCTTAAACATGGCTTATGTGTTTCCACCATTCCCGATGCTTCCTCGATTGATTGCCAGGATCAAACAGGAGAGAGCATCGGTGATTCTAATAGCACCTGCGTGGCCACGCAGGACCTGGTATGCAGATCTAGTGGACATGTCGTCCTGTCCACCATGGTCTCTGCCTCTGAGACAGGACCTTCTGATTCAGGGTCCTTTCAACCATCCAAATCTAGTTTCTCTGAGGCTGACTGCATGGAGATTGAACGCTTGATTCTATCAAAGCATGGATTCTCGGAATCAGTTATTGATACCTTAATACAGGCTAGGAAACCTGTTACCAGGAAAATTTACCATAAAATATGGCGGAAATATTTGTATTGGTGCGAATCCAAGAGTTACTCATGGAGTAAAGTTAGGATTCCTAGGATATTGTCTTTTCTACAAGAAGGTTTAGAAAAGGGTTTATCTGCTAGTTCGTTAAAGGGACAGATCTCAGCTCTGTCTATTCTTCTGCATAAACGTCTGGCAGAAGTTCCAGACGTTCAGGCCTTTTGTCAGGCTTTGGCTAGGATTAAGCCTGTGTTTAAAACTGTTGCTCCGCCGTGGAGCTTAAACTTAGTTCTTAACGTTCTGCAAGGTGTTCCGTTTGAACCCCTTCATTCCATCGATATCAAGCTGTTATCTTGGAAAGTTCTGTTTTTGATGGCTATTTCCTCGGCTCGAAGAGTCTCTGAGTTATCGGCCTTACATTGTAATTCTCCTTATCTGATTTTTCATTCAGACAAGGTAGTTCTGCGTACTAAACCTGGGTTTTTACCTAAGGTAGTTTCTAACAAAAATATCAATCAAGAGATTGTTGTTCCATCATTGTGTCCTAACCCTTCTTCAAAGAAGGAACGACTTTTGCACAATCTGGACGTCGTCCGTGCCCTGAAATTTGACACTTTTGCTTCTTCGGAGGCTGTTTTTGGGAGAAAGGTTCTACAGGCAGTGGTTCCTTCCGTGTAAAGATCCTGCCTTGTCCCTCCCGTCATCCGTGTACTTTTAGCTTTGGTATTGGTATCCCATAAGTAATGGATGACCTGTGGACTGACTACACTTAACAGGAGAAAACATAATTTATGCTTACCTGATAAATTCCTTTCTCCTGTAGTGTAGTCAGTCCACGGCCCGCCCTGTTTTTACGGCAGGTCTAAATTTTAATTAAACTCCAGTCACCACTGCACCCTATAGTTTCTCCTTTCTCGTATGGTTTCGGTCGAATGACTGGATATGACGTAGAGGGGAGGAGCTATATAGCAGCTCTGCTTGGGTGATCCTCTTGCACTTCCTGTTAGGGAGGAGTAATAATCCCATAAGTAATGGATGACCCGTGGACTGACTACACTACAGGAGAAAGGAATTTATCAGGTAAGCATAAATTATGTTTTTTTGGGTCTCAGAATCCACATGGCTAGTTTAAAACCGCTCTGGTGCGGTTCTTTGAGGCTGTAAAGACATCGAGTGAGATGGGCGGGGCCTATTTTCGCGCCTCAGATGCGCAGTTGTATTCACTTAGCAAGCAGCAAGCTCCAACTCCTGAGGGCCCTTGTGGAAGTTTTGGGCCAAATCGAGGCATTAACCCCATTTTTTCAATCCCTGAGGGCTGTGGCGAGATGCTGGGGGTGTTTTTTCCGGATTTAGGCCTTATCAATCCGGTTTGCACAATAAAGGGTTAAATGTTTGTTTTTCTTGTGGGGCAAACTTAACTACACAAATTGAGTCTGATTTCAAAAATTTGAAAAGATTGGTGTATTTTAAAGCAGTTTTGCAGAACGTGTATGCTTTTTTTCTCTTAAAGGTGCAGTACCGTTTTTTTAAGATTGTTATTTTTTCACTAAATAAAGTGTTTTCAAGCTTGTTTGTAGTCATTACTAGCCTGTTCAACATGTCTGACATTGAGGAAAGTCAATGTTCAATATGTTTAGAAGCCATTGTGGAACCCCCACTTAGAATGTGTCCCTCATGCACTGAAAGGTCAATAAATTGCAAAGAACATATTTTAGCTACTAAAAGTATGTCGCAGGATGATTCTCAGTCACAAGGGAATCAGGTTATACCATCTAATTCTCCCCAAGTGTCACAACCATTAACGCCCGCACAAGCGACGCCAAGTACTTCTAGTGCATCTAATTCTTTCACCCTGCAAGAGATGGCCGCAGTTATGAATACTACCCTCACAGAGGTTTTATCTAAGCTGCCTGGGTTGCAGGGGAAGAGCAGTAGGTCTGGTGTGAGAACAAATGCTGAGCCCTCTGACGCTTTATTAACCATATCCGATGTACCCTCACAATGTTCTGAGTTGGGGGTGAGGGATTTGCTGTCTGAGGGAGAGATTTCTGATTCAAAGATGTTCCCTCAGACAGACTCAGATATGACGGCTTTTAAATTTAAACTTGAACACCTCCGCTTGTTGCTCAGGGAGGTTTTAGCGACTCTGGATGATTGTGACCCTATTGTAGTTCCAGAGAAATTGTGTAAAATGGACAGATTTCTAGAGGTTCCTGCCTACACTGATGTTTTTCCGGTCCCTAAGAGGATTTCGGACATTGTTACTAGGGAGTGGGATAGACCAGGTATTCCGTTCACTCCCCCTCCTACTTTTAAGAAAAAGTTTCCCATATCAGACACCATGCGGGACTCGTGGCAGACGGTCCCTAAGGTGGTGGGAGCTATTTCTACCCTGGCTAAGCGTACAACTATACCTATTAAGGACAGTTGTGCTTTCAAAGATCCTATGGATAAAAAATTAGAGGGTCTCCTAAAGAAAATATTTGTTCATCAGGGTTTTCTTCTCCAACCTATAGCATGCATTGTTCCTGAAACTACTGCAGCTGCTTTTTGGTTCGAGGCTCTTCAGGTTGAGACCCCATTAGATGATATTCTGGATAGAATTAGGGCGCTCAAGCTAGCTAATTCTTTCATTACAGATGCCGCTTTTCAAGTGGCTATATTAGCGGCAAAGAATTCAGGTTTTGCCATTTTAGCGCGTAGAGCGTTATGGCTTAAGTCCTGGTCTGCTGATGTGTCATCAAAATCTAAGCTTTTAGCCATCCCTTTCAAAGGTAAGACCCTATTCGGGCCGGAACTGAAAGAGATCATTTCAGACATCACTGGATGGAAAGGCCATGCCCTTCCTCAGGATAAGACAAATAAGATGAGGACCAAACAATAATTTCCATTCCTTTCGAAACTTCAAAGGTTGTCCCTCTACCTCTTCCTTTGCTGCAAAACAAGAGGGGAATTTTGCTCAATCCAAGTCAGTCTGGAGACCTAACCAGACTTGGAACAAAGGTAAACAGGCCAAGAAGCCCGCTGCTGCCACCAAGACAGCATGAAGGGGTTGCCCCCGATCCGGGACCGGATCTAGTAGGGGGCAGACTTTCTCTCTTTGCTCAGGCTTGGTCAAGCGACGTTCAGGACTCCTGGGCTTTAGAAATCGTAACCCAGGGGTATCTTCTAGATTTCAAAGATTCTCCTCCAAGTGGGAGATTCCATCTTTCTCAATTGTTTGCAAACCAGACAAAAAGAGAGGCGTTCTTACGCTGTGTAGAAGACCTATATACCATGGGAGTGATCAGCCCAATTCCGAAAACAGAACAGGGGCAGGGATTTTACTCCAATCTATTTGTGGTTCCCAAAAAAGAGGGAACCTTCAGACCAATTTTAGATCTCAAGATCCTAAACAAATTCCTCAGAGTCCCATCTTTCAAGATGGAGACCATTCTGACTATTTTACCAATGATCCAGGAGGGTCAATATATGACCACCGTGGACTTAAAGGATGCGTATCTACACATCCCTATCCACAAAGATCATCACCAGTTCCTCAGGTTCGCCTTTCTGGACAAGCATTACCAGTTTGTGGCTCTTCCCTTCGGGTTGGCCACGGCTCCCAGAATTTTCACAAAGGTGCTAGGGTCCCTTCTGGCGGTTCTAAGGCCGCGGGGCATAGCAGTGGCGCCTTATATGGACAATATATTAATTCAGGCGTCGACTTACCAACTTGCCAAGTTTCTCACGAGTGGAAGGTGAACGTAAAAAAGAGTTCACTTATCCCTCTCATAAGAGTTCCATTCTTGGGAACTCTGATAGATTCAGTGGACATGAAAATTTTTCTGACGGAGGTCACGAAATCAAAGATTTTAACCACCTGCCGAGCTCTTCATTCCATTCCTCGGCCGTCAGTGGCTCACTGTATGGAGGTAATCGGACTAATGGTAGCGGCAATGGACATTGTTCCGTTTGCTCGCTTGCATCTCAGACCACTGCAACTATGCATTCTCAAACAGTGGAATGGGGATTATGCAGATTTATCTCCTCAGATAAATCTGGACCAAGAGACCAGAGACTCTCTTCTTTGGTGGTTGTCACAGGATCATCTGTCCCAGGGAATGTGTTTCTGCAGGCCAGCGTGGGTCATAGTGACGACGTACGCCAGCCTATTGGGCTGGGGTGCAGTCTGGAATTCCCTGAAAGCGCAGGGTTTGTGGACTCAGGAGGAGGCTCTCCTCCCGATAAATATTCTAGAACTGAGAGCGATATTCAACGCGCTTTAGGCGTGGCCTCAGCTGGCTTCGGCCAGATTCATAAGATTCCAGTCAGACAATATCACGACTGTAGCATATATCAATCATCAGGGGGGGGAACAAAGAGTTCTCTAGCGATGATAGAGGTTACCAAAATAATTTGATGGGCAGAGACTCAGTCTTGCCATCTATCAGCAATCTTTATCCCAGGAGTGGAGAAAAGGGAGGCAGATTTTCTAAGTTGTCAGACTTTTCATCAGGGGGAGTGGGAACTCCATCCGGAGGTGTTTGCACAATTGATTCAGCAATGGGCACACCAGAATTGGATCTGATGGCGTCTCGTCAGAACGCCAAACTTCCTTGTTACGGGTCCATGTCAAGGGATCCTCAGGCAGTACTGATAGATGCTCTAGCAGTACGCTGGTCGTTCAACCTGGCTTATGTGTTTCCACCATTTCCTCTCCTTCCTCGTTTGATTGCCAGAATCAAACAGGAGAGAGCTTCAGTGATTTTGATAGCACCTGCGTGGCCACGCAGGACTTGGTACGCAGACCTGGTGCACATGTCATCTCTTCCACAATGGACTCTGCCACTGAGACAGGACCTTCTGATTCAAGGTCCGTTCCAGCATCCAAATCTAGTTTCTCTGTGGCTGACTGCCTGGAGATCAAAAGCTTGATTTTATCCAAGCGGGGTTTCTCTGAGTCGGTCATAGATACCTTGATTCAGGCTCGAAAGCCTGTCACTAGGAAAATTTATCATAAGATATGGCGTAAATATCTTTATTGGTGCGAATCCAAAGGCTACTGATGGAGTAAGATCAGGATTCCTAGGATTTTGTCCTTTCTCCAAGAAGGATTGGAGAAGGGGCTATCAGCTAGTTCTTTAAAGGGACAGATATCTGCTTTATCAATTCTACTGCACAAGCGTCTGGCAGATGTTCCAGACGTTCAGTCGTTCTGTCAGACCCTAGTTAGAATCAAGCCTGTGTTTAAACCTGTTGCTCCGCCATGGAGTTTGAATTTAGTTCTTAAAGTTCTTTAAGGGGTTCCGTTTGAACCTATGCATTCCATAGATATTAAGCTTCTATCTTGGAAAGTTCTGTTTTTAATTGCTATCTCTTCGGCTCGAAGAGTTTCTGAACTATCTGCATTGCAATGCGACTCACCTTATCTTCTTTTCCATGCTAATAAGGTGGTTTTGCGTACCAAACCTTGATTCTTTCTTAAGGTTGTTACTTATAGGAATATCAATCAGGAAATTGTTGTTCCTTCTCTGTGTCCTAATCCTTCCTCTAAGAAGGAGCATCTGTTGCACAACTTGGACGTGGTTCGTGCTTTGAAGTTTTACTTACAAGCGACCAAAGATTTCCGTCAAACATCTTTTTTGTTTGTTGTCTATTCTGGAAGATGTAGAGTTCAAAAGGCTACGGCTACCTCTCTTTCTTTTTGGCTGAAAAGCATCGTCCGTTTGGCATACGAGACTGCTGGACAGCAGCCTCCTGAAAGAATTACAGCTCACTCTACTAGTGGTGGCTTCCACATGGGCTTTTAGAAATGATGCTTCTGTTGAACAGATTTGTAAGGCTGCGACTTGGTCTTCGCTTCATACCTTTTCCAAATTTTACAAATTTGATACTTTTGCTTCTTTGGAGGCTATTTTTGGGAGAAAAGTTCTTCAAGCAGTGGTGCCTTCCGTTTAACCATCTGTCTTGTCCCTCCTGTTCATCCGTGTCCTGTAGCTTTGGTATTGTATCCCACAAGTAAAGGATGAATCTGTGGACTCGTTGTACATGCTTCCTCTTCCTTCACAAAGCAGGAAGGGAATTTTGCTCAATCCAAGTCCGTCTGGAGACCTAACCAGGCTTGGAATAAATGTAAACAATCCAAGAAGCCCGCTGCTGCTACAGAGACAGCATGAAGGGGCGGCCCCCGATCCGGGACCGGATCTAGTAGGGGGCAGACCTTCTTTCTTTGCCCAGGCTTGGGCAAGAGATGTTCAGGACCCATGGGCATTGGAAATCATGTCCCACGGGTATCAACTGGAATTCAAGGATTTTTTCCCAAGAGGGAGATTTCATCTTTCTCGATTGTCTGTAGACTAGATAAAAAGAGAGGCGTTCTTACGCTGTGTAAAAGACCTCTCTACCATGGGAGTAATTTGTCCCATTCCAAAACTGGAACAGGGACAGGGGTTTTACTCAAATCTTTTCGTGGTTCACAAAAAAGAGGGAACTTTCAGACCCATTTTAGATCAATCTTACGAACAATCTTACCAATGATCCAGGAGGGTCAATATATGACTAACGTGGACTTGAAGGATGCATATCTTCATATCCCTATTCACAAGGATCATCATCAGTTTGCCTTCCTGGACAAACATTTTCAGTTCGTGGCTCTTCCCTTCGGATTGGCCACAGCACCCAGGATCTTCACTAAGGTTTGCCTTCCTGGACAAACATTTTCAGTTTGTGGCTCTTCCCTTCGGGTTGGCCACAGCACCCAGGATCTTCACAAAGGTTCTAGGGTCCCTTCTGGCGGTTCTCAGACCGCGGGGAATAGCAGTGGCGCCTTATCTGGATGATATTTTGATTCATGCGTCAACTTATCATCTGACAAAATCTCACACGGACACAGTGTTGTCCTTCCTGAGAACTCACGGTTGGAAGGTGAACATAGAAAAGAGTTCACTAGTTCCACGGACAAGGGTTCCCTTCTTGGGAACTCTGGTAGACTCGGTAGACATGAAAATATTTCTGACGGAGGTCAGAAAATCAAAAATTCTAAATACCTGCCGAGCACTTCAGTCCATTCCTCAGCCATCAGTGGCTCAGTGTAAGGAGGTAATTGGATTAATTGTAGCGGCAATGGGCATCATCCCGTTTGCTCGCTTTCATCTCAGACCACTGCAGCTGTGCATGCTCGGACAGTGAAATGGGGACTATGCAAATTTATCTCCTCAGATAAATCTGGATCAAGAGACAAGAGAGATTCTTCTTTGGTGGTTGTCGCTGGATCATCTGTCCCAGGGGACGTGTTTCTGCAGACCCTCGTGGGTGATAGTGACAACGGATTCCAGTCTTCTGGGCTGGTGTGTTGTCTGGAATTCCCTGAAGGCACAGGGTGTTTGGACTCAGGTGGAGTCTCTACTTCCAATCAATATTCTGGAACTGAGAGCAATATTCAATGCGCTTCAGGCGTGGCCTCAGTTGGCTTCGGCCAAATTCATCAGATCCCAGTCGGACAATATCACGACTGTGGCTTATATCAATCATCAGGGGGGGAACAAGGAGTTCCTTAGCGATGATAGAAGTATCCAATATAATCTGATGGGCGGAGGCCCACTCTTGTTATCTGTCGGCAATCTACATCCCAGTAGAAGAAAACTAAGAAGCAGATTTTCTAAGTCGTCAGACTTTTCATCCGGGGGAGTGGGAACTCCACCTGGAGGTTTTTGCTTCATTGATTCAATAGGGCAGACCGGAATTGGATCTGATGGCATCTCGTCAGAATGCCAAGCTTCCACGTTACGGATCCAGGTCGAGGGATCCTCAGGCCGAACTGATAGATGCCTTGGCAGTGCCTTGGTCGTTCAGCCTAGCTTATGTGTTTCCACCGTTTCCTCTCCTTCCATGCGTGATTGCTCGGATGAAACAGGAGAGAGCTTCAGGAATCCTGATAGCGCCTGCGTGGCCACGCAGGACTCTGTATGCGGATCTAGTGGACATGTCCTCTCTGCCACTGTGGAAACTTCCTTTGAGACAGGACCTTCTCATTCAAGGTCCTTTCCAACATCCAAATCTAAATTCTCTGCAAATGACTGTTTGGAGATTGATCGCTTGATTTTATTTAAGCGGGTATTCTCTGATTCAGTCATCGATTCTTTGATACAGGCACATAAGCCTGTCACTAGAAAAATCTATCATAAGATATAGCGTAAATATCTTTATTGGTGTGAATCCAAGGGTTACTCATGGAGTAAAGTTAGGATTCCCAGGATTCTGTCTTTTCTCCAAGAAGGATTGGAGAAAGGGTTATCAGCAAGTTCCTTAAAGGGACAGATTTCTGCTTTGTCAATTTTGCTTCACAAACATTTGCCAGATGTTCCAGATGTTCAGTCTTTTTGTCAGGCTTTAACCAGAATTAAGCCTATATTTAGACCGATTACTCCTCCCTGGAGTTTGAATTTAGTTCTTAAAGTTCTTCAAGGGGTTCCGTTTGAACCCATGCATTCCATAGATATTAAATTATTATCTTAGAAATTTTTGTTTTTGGTTGCTATTTCTTCGGCTTGTAGAGTTTCTGAGCTTTCAGCGTTACAATGTGATTCGCCTTATCTTATATTTAATTCTGATAAGGTGGTTTTGCGTACCAAACCTAGTTTCCTTCCTAAGGTTGTTTCAAATAAGAATATTAATCAGGAAATTGTTGTTCCTTCCTTGTGCCCTAATCCTTCTTCTAAGAAGGAGCGTCTGTTACATAACCTGGACGCGGTCCGTGCCTTGAAGTTTTACTTGCAGGCAACTAAGGATTTCCGTCAATCATCTTCATTATTAATTGTTTATTCTGGAAAGCGAAGGGGTCAGAAAGCTACGGCTACCTCTCTTTCTTTTTGGCTGAGGAGTATCATCCGCCTGGCATATGAGACTGCTGGACAGCCTCCTCCTGAAAGAATTACAGCTAATTCTACTAGGGCTGTGGCTTCCACATGGGTTTTTACAAACAATGCTTTTGTTGAGCAGATTTGCAAGGCTGCGACTTGGTCGTCTCTTCATACTTTTTCCAAATGTGATACTTTTGCTTCTTCTGAAGCTGTTTTTGGGAGAAAGGTTCTTCAAGCAATGGTGCCTTCCGTTTAGGTTCCTGTCTTTTTTCCTCCCTTTCATCCGTGTCCTGTAGCTTTGGTATTGTATCCCACAAGTAAGGATGAAATCCGTGGACTCGTCGTATCTTGTAGAAGAAAAGTAAATTTATGCTTACCTGATAAATTAATTTCTTCTACGATACGACGATACGACGAGTCCACGGCCCTCCCTGTCATTTTCAGACAGATTTAGATTTTATTTTATTTTGTATAACTTCAGTCACCTCTGCACCTTTTAGCTTTACCTTTCTCTTCCTAAACCTTTGGTCGAATGACTGGGGGTGGAGGGAAGGGAGGAGCTATATATACAGCTCTGCTGTGGTGCTCTTTGCCACTTCCTGTTAGCAGGAGGTTAATATCCCACAAGTAAGGATGAAATCCGTGGACTCGTCGTATCGTAGAAGAAATTAATTTATCAGATAAGCATAAATTTACTTTTCTCCAGGTCTGGAGAAAGGTCTGTTGGACAGTTCTATCAATTGTACCTTAAGAACTAAGTTTAAAATCTACGGAGGATCAACAGGTTTAAAAACATGTCTAATTCTGGCCAGAGCCTTGAACATCTGGCAAAGTTGGCTAGTTTGCCATATTTTGAAGAGTACATCAGGCTCTGGCTAGAATTAGACCTGTTTTCAAACCTGTTGATACTCTGTGGAGCCTAAACGTCGTTCTTAAAGTACTTCAGAGAGCTCTGTTTGAGTCTCTACACTCTGTTGATATCAAGTTGCTCACTTGGAAGTTCTTTTTATTGGCTGTTTCTTCTGCACGCAGAGTATCAGTGTTTTCACCTTTGATGTGTGATCCTCCGTATTTGGTGATCCATCAGGATAAAGCTGTGTTCTACCTAAAGTTGTGAATACTTGTAACATCAATCAGAAGATCGTGGTTTCTTCTCTGTCCCAACCCATCTTCCTCCAAGGAGAGACTGTTACACAATTTGGACGTGGTCAGAGTGTTAAAGTTCTACCTTCAAGCTACTAAGGAGTTTTGTCAATCTTCTACCATGTTCATCCTGTATACTGTTAAGTGCAGGGAGAAAAAGGCTTCAACTGTTACTATTTACTTTTGGCTGAGAAGTCTGATCAGTGCGGCCTACAGGGGAGTGGGTCAGGAGCATCCTTTGATAATCACAGCACTTTCTACCTGTGCAGTGTCTACTACTTGGGTCTTCAAAAAGGAGGCTTCAGTTGAGCAGATCTGCATTCAGTTGAGCAGATCTGCAAAGCTGCAACATAGTTTTCATTACACACTTTCTAGAAGTTCTACAAATTTGATGTTTTTGTCTCAGCTGAGGCATCTTTTGGAAGAAAGGTTTTACAAGTGGTGGTGTCATATACTTAGGATTGCCTCCCCTACTTTCCCTCCTGAACATTTGTGAACTCCTCAGCTTGGATTTTTATTTCCCACTCTCACTGACAATAGAATGAAAATAAAAATTATGCTTACCTGATAATTTAATTTCCTTCTTGGCAGGGAGAGTCCATGACCCCGCCCAAATGCTAATGTGTAGTGACGGCAGTTTTTTATTATGCACCTCTGTATCCCTTATATCTGTCTACACTTTTCCTTATTCTCGGCTCAACTACTGGAGGGTAGGGGAAGTGGGAGGGATATTTATATGCTTGTTTGGGATGTCTTTACCTCCTCCTGGTGTCCAGGAATAGTATTAAATTAGATTATTTATATTCTCGTGGACTCACTGCCAAGATGGAAATGAAATAAGTAAGCATAATTTTTATTTTTGTTTATAAAGTGGTCTGCTAAGTCTTGAGCACTAAAGACAGGCAAAGGGGGTGGTGCAAAGGAGAGAGCTGAAAGTAGAGGAGTCATTTAGGGTTTGAGGATAGAGTAGATAGAAGTGTAGGTTTGCTTGGCTAAGTGAAGGGCATATTTGTATGAGACGGATGAAATGGGTTTCAGATCGA